>NW_020538040.1:36755171-36847375 GCF_003426905.1 Ctenocephalides felis | reverse complement strand
ATCCAATCACCAAGGTTGCAACCGAGGTTTGGGCGTTGGTATTACTCAGATAGAGCCCCAGTTAGTCGTTAGGGGCGTCCATTAATCACGTGAGCTAGTTTTTAAGGATTTTTGGACCCCCCCTCCCCCTTGGTTATACGTGGTGATATTCAAAATTACCCCCCCCCTCTCACACCAAACAATCACATGTATTTTTAGTTAAGTGAAAAAACTAAAATTTTGGATTCTTTTTTTGAAAATGTTCGATTTTTTTAAAAAAAAAAATCTCTTAAAAAATAAATACACGTGATATCTTACCATAAACCCCCCGCCCCCACGTGATATTTCGTGATTTTTTGTCAACCCCCCCCCCCCCCTAAAAACCTCACGTGATTTATGGACGCCCCCCTTAAATATATTGTATGATCTCTCATACCAGACACTGTTTATTATAACGTCTAATATAACGTCTGACTGTTATATGTATAAAGTATAAATTGGTTGAAAATTAAAAAAAAAAAATCGGTTTTCATATTTTTTTCTCTAATATATAGGTTTGGTAAAATATAGATACATAGCAATATGGTTCCAAGTAAAAATAGCCTGGCATCAGTATTAGAAATTTGTAATAATAAATTTACCATATAGTGAATGGACAACCTTCTGGATTGTCATCTATAAATCCTATATATATATCTATATATAGATATTATATATATATATATATATATATATATGTATATATATCTTGTTAGTTTTTTCGACGTTGAAACATATTTCAAAGTAACTAGCAGCCCATTCGTCGAATATATACATAGCTTCGGTCTGTGCAAAATACTTAAAATTTTTTCCAGTTTTGCAAAACAAAACTCTCATTTTTTTCTTATTAAAAAAATCATGATTTTTGACTGGTTAGGTGTATCCATAGATAAAGTGCAAAATTCTGTGATGTGTACACATTTTTTAGATATAAAATACCATGTTCAATATTCACTGATGATGACATTAAATTGAATGTCGAAACGTTTGGAATTAAATATTATTTTATAAATCTTATATTTTTAATTTTATAAATTATAAATTAAGATATGAATATTTATTTGCTGAAGAAGTATAAATAATTTGCAAAAGATGGATTGCAATAAATATTTTAAAGAACAAAAGACAAAAGATAATGAAGGGTTATTATGATTAAGTTATCACAAAATCAGAGAATTTTAGACCCGAAATCTTATTTTAACTCTTTGGGGACGGCTGTCCACCTCAGTGACAAACATACTCTATTTTATAAATAATGACTCAGTTTGCATCGAAAAGTTGAATAAATTACATATAGCAGTGATAACAGTAGTGTATTTTGAAAAATAATTTAAGTTATTTTAGTAGTATTTTTAGCCTTTTTCTTTGCTATATGGTCTTTTTTTTTAATATTTAAAAAACGACCGAGCGCTTTTAAATATGGCAAAACGACTGGTAAATTTTGTGATTTAAGCAGTGGTGAAGATGAGTTTCAAAAGACATTCATACGCACAAATTTTACGAAATTACTATTCGCACCGAAGATAGTGATGAATGTGATGATGATATTATCCACCAACAAAGGAAGAAGAAGTTGAACAAATTAAATGAAGAGCGGAAAGACATTAGCGAATGTGCCGATTCTCCTTCAATATCGAGTTTGACATACATCAACAAACACACCCCGACTACAAATACCAAGCAATATAAGACATCCAATAGATTATTTTACTTTATTTTACAAAACAATGAATATTAGACAATATAAAACAAAAAACAAACCTTTATGGCAGCTCAAAAATGAACAAATATACTGTCTAATCAGTGGCATATTCTAAATACGAAAGAAAGAAAAAGGGATTTATATTGTCTGTTCTGACAGAAAAGCACCAGGAGAAAGGCAGCGAACAACATTTTATTGTAAAACATGTCAAAAATCAGCCAGCTATGCATTTGGAAATTGTTTTGAACGTCACCATTCTTTATAAAATGATCAAAAAAAATTAATAATATAAATGTATATCCTTCAATGACAACTTTTGTCGAAGAAATGGCATAAACATACACAATGAAATCAAGTTTACAGCCGGTTCAGTAGATTGTTTGAAATCAATGACGTCCGTAAGTGGTTAATGTATATTTGCTGTTTGGATACATTTATTTCGCAAACCAAACAAAGATTTCAAAACCTTTGCGACGTAAGTAGTAACATTTGTCTTTTTGAAATCGGAATTAATAACGTTTCCGGAAAACTGTCGATTGAATTACTGTAAAAAAAATATTGTAAAATATCTCATATGATCATGACAATTGGTAGTTTTAGAAAGAGGTTTGAACAAAGAATCTAAGAAATTATTTCATTAAGGTACAATGATGGATGCCATGGACTTGCATCCAGTTTTCCCAACGAAATAACAGCATGCATTTTTTCTTGGCCCTTAATTACACATTTTACTGTTAAAATCGCAATTGCTAAAAGAAAATTTTAAAATTAAGACTAATTAAAAATTACGTAAAAACTTTAGGGCACAAATGTCTACAGAAGTGTATGTTCTTAGAGACAAAAACTTAATAAAATTTAAAGATCACTAAATACTTCCGGTTTTCAAAGAAGACAAGAAGGGTGAAAAATATCTGGAATCATTTGAGAAAAAATCAGAAAATTAGAGAAATTAGATAGATAAATAATTAGAACGATTAATAAATATTCTTTATATGTATTTTTATATTTTGTGAAAAAAAAATGGTCTTCTTGAGGGGGCCTCCAAACAAATTTTCATACGGGGCCCCACCAAGGCACGCTACGCTCCTGCATATGGTTTCAGAGATTAAAACCCTCTCACAAAGGTACGCCATATAAAGCAATTATTGTATAATTCTTACAAAATATTACATTATTTTTTTGTTGGCAGGTGATCTTGGTTAAAGCAAGCAAATCCTAATTATTAGGAGTTTATGTTAGAGCCAAACAAAGAAGTTGTAGTATCACCTGAAGATGCAAACTGCTATTATGCAATCATGCAATCAAAATGGAGGCTGAAGGAGGAGAGCTGGAATGCGAACTGTATCCGAATGTGCGTTTGAAATGTCAACGTTTACGTATTCTGCGCGGTACGTATTCAGGTTGATTATAAATATATATATATATATATATATATTATATATATATATATGTTTTTCAGCGAAGGAAATACCTTTATGATCTCAGAACTGGTCTTAAAACCTCCGCTTTGCCTTGCCTCTGATCTCCACGGAAACCGTCGTTAGCATTACTTCGTGGGGGGAGGATCTAGAATGTTATCATTTTTACACTGATTTATACTTATCTTTTAAATCAGTGAAGTCCCATTCACCCTTTCACTTTCCATAGAACGCAGGTCAATTAGCACATCTCTCGCAAATCTGTCCAGGGCGTTCCAAGCAGCTTCAGTTGTCAGCATCACTTCAACTACAGTATCTGGAGTAATTCTTCGCCTTAATATCTCTTCTACATCTTCCCGTAGATCACTAAACCGTAGGCACACGAAGAACACGTGCTCAGCATCTTCGATTTCGCCCAAAACAATATGAGCAATCCAGCGAGCTATCGTGCCCAGATAGCATTTGGTAGTGTAATAATTAACTAATCACAAATTCACTTCATAAATAAGCGCTTAGGAAGGCTGAAATCTACTAGCAGCACGTTTTTACGCCATGTTACAAAGCACCCCAAAAAGTGAAGGAAATTTATCGTATTAGTTATAAAAGTAGCAAATATTGAATTTGACGTTAGATAAATTATCATTATCGACTGCAGTTATAGTATGTAACGTACGTACGTATTGGCCTGAACGTTATCTTTGTCGTTTTGTCATTAATTATACATGTATGAATCTTTTTGTTCCTTTTTTTTCTAAAATTTTTGGATGAAAATGATGTTCTGTGTAATATTTCAATGCAATTAAAAACAATGTACAGAAAGATTATCAAAACAGTCTTATACATAGGTTATGCTTATTTATATATGGATTTATGAAAGTTAGTTTTAAACATCCCAGCGGAGATCCTTGTTTGAAGAGTGTTTGTATATATGAGCGGAAAACTTGACTTTTCGCGGACGATTTCTCAAAAATGGCTGCACAAATTTCTAAAATTAATGAAACTCGATAAATACTCGGCCGAGTAGTTTCATTATAATTAGCAGATAAGTGCAACATTTGTCGTTAATTTTTAACCAAAAATCTTGAACCGATTTTGAAAATTTAAAAACTATTCGAAATATATGTTCAGAATCGGCTGGGGCTTTTCTTCAATAATTAATTATTGTAAAATAATAAAGATTTTGATGAAAATTCATATGATGATATGGTTCATTGTAATACAACCTTATAGCTATTCTTTATTTTGCAGTGTTTATTATTCTAATCTAAACCAATCAATTATTTAGGTTCTGAGGAACCGATAATAAACTTGGCTCTATATACATTTTTCAGATATTCTTATGCTTATACAATATATATGTATATGTATAATTTATATTTCAAATATAATAATGCAAAGGCCTGGTATAGTGATCTATGTTTACTTTTTTAAATATGTTTGCCTTCCAGTGATAAGCATGTTCTTTGATATATTTTTATTCGGACCCGAAATCAGTTGACTCGTATGATTCAGATCATTTTGATCTAAAATTAAAATTAAATCGAACACATAAATTATAACAGCAGGCAAATGACTTGAATCGAAATCGATTGGCATAAAATTTGATATAAGTCATAACATTAAGGGCTTGATTAAATAATCAAATCGCATCGGTAATTTGTAGTATGTATGTAGATGTGCCAATATTTTTCAAAAGTTAAACCCTATAAATGATGTGCTAATACATATAAAGAATCTTTTTTTCTTAAAAACGTTTACTATAATTCAAAACATCTTTGTTATATCTCAAATAATAAGTTAGGAAGTGTGAGAACTTAGTTCCAAGATTCAAAACATGAAAAAATGTTCAATTAAAAATAAATTTAAATTTCAACGGAATAAATATTCGCTCTTTTCAGATTCAAAAAGTCTTGCGGCTGTTTATTGTTTTTTTTTAATTTCGATATAAGCGATATTATTATTTAGAATTAATATAATTTGAGCTAGTAAAATATGTGTTTTAAATATTTTTAAAAAATTTATACTAATTTTATTTGTAGAACACTTAGAAAATTTTAATACTTTCTATTTGTATTTAATTTTTTGATGTTATATTATATTACAATGTATACATATATGACTTGCAAAAATAAGGAATAAACTATTAACGAAAAAACTTTGCAAAATATGTCTGTTGCTAATCGAATGATAACTACGTTCATTTTATCTGTCATTTGTTCCAATATTTACAATTCAGCTCGTCAACTAAATTAACGCGCAAATATTAGAAACGTGGAATTTCCAGAATTTAAATACAAAATTGCACAATGCGTTTTTGCCAAATTTGTGACGATAATTGATGAATAATTTTTCCACTAAATTAATTCTTAAGTTAGTTATGTGTTTTTGTTTAAAATTATTTGATCTAATTGATTTTTCGATTACGTTCGTTACTCGTGCGCACGATTTTTGCCATATCGCAATTGATCCTCCCAAACAGCCATCAACTAGCTGTAAGTGGAATTCTGTCTTAAGGCAATTAAGGCATCGTGCCTTACGGCAAATTGCTGGAACTTCCCGTACCAAAAATTATTATTTTTTTTAAAAAACGATCAACATTTTTGAAAATATTTTACTTAGAAAAAATAAGATTTTTGAGAAACTATAAATTGGACAAAAAATTACATTTTTTGAAAAAAAAAATTTTTTTTTAGAAAAAAATTTTTTTTAATTTTTTTTTTTTTTTAAATATGTTTTCTTTATTTTGACATATTTTCGAAAATCTAAACTTTTTTTCAAAGCAATCGTACTGCTTTAACTGCATAAAGACGAAATATCAAAGCGCGTAAGCGCCGCGTCGCCGTCTAACGCGTAACCATTGGTACGGAACCCATAGGAATGTAAACCAAATTTATACTTATTGTTAAAATCTCTATAAAATATTTGATAATTTGATGTGCATATGTCTAATGATTATTTTTGACCGCCAAATGGCATTTTTTTTACTTTTTTTTACTAGATCTCCGAAACCGCTAGACCTGCCTTCATGAAAATTTTATCAATTTTGCATCTTGTCATTACAAGTAAAATGTTTTTTGAATTATTAAAATCGGACGCTCCGTTCTCTTAAAAACTGACTTACCGTTTTCGGCACTTTTTGCCCCGTATCTTCGGAACGGCTAGACCTGTCTTCGCCAAAAACTAATCAGCACGTCTCCTTATCAATGCGAATCGAATGTTTTTTGAATTATTCAAATCGGTTGATCGGTGTTCCCGAAATCGTCGACGAAAATTTGTATCCGCACATACATACACACACGCACACACACACACACACATACACACACACACACATACATCCATTTTTTCTAAGGTATGCCAAAATATTCAGAAACCTTTGAAACGTCGAGAAATGCAAAAATTTTCATTTTCGATTTTTTTGCGATTACTATAACTTGCCCTACGGGAAGTTAAAAATGTATTTGTATAAGTAAGCAATATACTTATATGCTTTCATAATAAACTAAGTTGATCTAATTCATCAATCACTCAGTTTTTTTTAAATTCATTTTAAAGCGACGTTCGTAATGTTGTTGTATGGGCCTCGGCCTAGCAACCGCAAGATTTGGAGTTCAAAATCCGCGCTATGTTTAATTTGGTATCAAGCAGTGGTGATATCTGTTTGTATTTGAAAATATAGAGCCAAATATGTTTATATTTAAAAATATCCTCTCGAGCCATTGCTGCAATATAACCATCATCACATCATCAATAAGAAGTATAGGTTGCTTTCTAATAATGCTAAATAGTAGAAAAAGCTGTCACTTTTCATAGAACTTTTAGAATAGTTGTGATTGTGATTGCTGTTCAAGTAATAAAAAAATGTGTTGAAAGCACAGACTTATATAAAGTGTAGGAACCACTATAGTGAAATGGTATTGTAATAAAATGTAGCTCGTTTGGCATCTGAAAAAACGAGGTCGGCACGTGGCGATTACAATAGAAATTTTGAATAATCGATATAACGCTCGTTAGCATTTTTTTTTGAAAAATATATAAGTCAATTTTTCCATATATTCAGAAATATTCAAGCACTTGCACTTGAATTTTTGTGTAATAGTCTTATGCTGTTCTTTTTTCAAATTGTAGCTCTATTGAGATCTTAATAGTAAATGTATTTAGAATTAAAAAGTTTAATTGATTTGAATGCGTTTACTCGTTCATTTTGGATATGCCTTTCGAAAATGAGTTTGATATGTGCACAATAAATTTTATAGGATTTTTAATGTAAAAACATTTTATTTAATAAATTCTGGGCCAATATGAAAAAATAAATGAGAAATTTCAAAATATTTATACGATACACATTGAGTACATTGGGATTAACTCTAGGCAAACATTTCAACAATTTGAGGAATTTTTTTATTAAACAATTTAACTATTTACATGGTTTTAGTATTCCTAATCTTCATGAAGAGTTGCTTTAATTTATAATCAAATATAACAAAAATATAACAAAATCTATTCTAAATATCAGCCGAAGAACTTTAATCTTTATGCTATCGTATTTTTAGTCCTCATTATTTTCTTTATACAATATATGGTATTCTGCCATCAACACAAACATTTTTACGATTTAATATTAATGATTTAAGAGCGCAGTTTAGTTTTGAATAAAATTGATTTTTTATTCGAGAAATTTTAGACTTCTCTATTTTATGAGATATAATGGTCTGACGTATTTGGTTTTAATGATAATTTTTAAACTAGTGGTGTATGACATCCTGTATGAAGGCTGGAACTTCCCGTAGCGTTATTTATAATTTTATGAAAATTTTGAAAAAAAACTGATATTTTTTTTATTTTTTTTAAATTTAAATTTTTTTACAACTTGTGAAATTTCTTGAAACTTTTGAAACCCATTCAATTCGGTTGATCCATACTGTCGAGAATGCCGTACGTTTGTTTGAAGTGAAGTTTATGTTTACACTACAAATCTTGGTACGGAACCCATAGAAATGAAACACATATTGTACTTGTTATTGAAATCTTTATATAATATCTGATAAGTTGATGTGCATAGGTCTAATAATCATTTTTGACCACCAATTTTTTTCTGGATCTCCGAAACCGCTGGACCTGTCTTCACAAAAATTGAATCAACTTTGAAACGTAAATATATGCAAAAATGTCATTTTCGACTTTTTACGATTAATATTAGGGAAAATACGGACAAAATGGAATATAGGGACAAAATGACACAGTGGTCTTATTTAAAATTTCTCTAGTTTTAGTAACGTTTTTGTAACAATTCTGTCAGATGTTGGGCATCATTGACACAGTCTTCTCGACATCATCAGTACAAAGGTACATATATAGCATCTTCAAAAGTTCATTGTTGCTCATGTTCTTTACGAACTTATTTATTGTTATCTGTAATTATTTCTATTAAAATCAATAAACTTATGCCAGTTTCGATCAATTTCATTGCAAATATAAAGAGTTCATTACAGTTTTGATTAGTTATTCATTTGCCATCACTTTTGGACAAAATACAATGGACAAGATGACAAAGTACTATTTTGCAAGTACTTTGCTCTAATTTTGCAAGATTTTACTCTAACTAACTTATTCCGAGTGGATTTATTACACATAATTGAAAACGAACGAACGCGTTAACTCGGAGTATTTTCTGAAAGCAAATTTTTAAAAATCAACAATTTTTATCATTGAACCAGTTTCCAGGACTTCAATGGTTTAGTATGTTCAATAAGACCAAGTACTCTATTGTTATACCAAGTAAATCGTCTAATTTTAATTTTAACAATCGTCAAAAAAAACTTTTATTTTCTCAAACTTAGATGAATTTTTTCAATTAAACTACACGTCGTAGGGCTGTAATATTTCAGTAAGTTCTGTAAGACTGTGTTATATATCGTCAAAAAAGGTTCCATAAAAATTGGCTTAATTTTTTTTTTCGACAGTTGATTACAAGAAAACGGCTCGGCAGATTATCGCACAAAACTGACAAACGATAGTCCTTATTGAGATACATCAAATGACTTTTTTTTCTGAAGTCGGTTCAGGTATGACCAAAAGTCGATGAAAGGTCTAATTTTGACAAATTCCAAAAAAACGATAGTAATTTTTGCAAACTTTGACGAATTTTTAAAATTAAACGAATTGTCGTAGGGCCGTGATATTTTATCGTATGATCTAAGAAATCGTCGAAAAATTTTTTTTAACACTTTATTACAAGAAAACGGCCCGGTCGATCTTCACCAAAAACTCATCAGGTCGATTCCCAACTAATATCTTTCGAACGGTTTTTGAATTTTTAAAATCGAATTGCGGGCGAAAACGTGGATGAAAGTTTTTTCACTTTTCTGCGATTTACAAAGAAACGGTTCGGCGGATCGTAGCGCAAAACTGACAATCGATAGTCTTCATTGAGATACATCGAATGGCTTTTAAATTTTTGAAATCGGTGCAGCCGTTTTTGAGAAAACGTCGATTTACGTCAAAAAATCTGTTCACACACACACATACTTTTTCCAAATTCGGTCTCGTTCGATTCAGATTGGATTGAAACGTCGAGAAAACATAAAATTAGCGAATCGCATTTTTTGATGAAAACATAAACTTCTCTTTCGGGAAGTTAGTAATCATATAATAGCTTATAACAGTGATAATAATAATAATTTAATATGCTAAAATATAATCTTATTTTGATTCAATATCAAACATTAAGTCTTATTATCTTTATATTTATCTAAAATCATAAATAAATCACTATATATTCGAATCGACGGAGCTTTTTCTTAACAAAATGCAAATGAAAGCGCATCATCATCTCAATTTTTTAATCATTTTAAAATCGGCATCGGAAAATGTATCTATTTGAGCAAATATCTCGTAAGATTCAATGTCATGCTTTATCTCACCGTCAAAGTCAGGATACCATCTGTAAAATTGTTACAGATAATTCTGTCACAGTTTACGTCTGATTTCCAAAGGTTTAACACAACATCGGCGTTATTAGAGAAATGGTCGATTGAGCTTTTATTAAAGTTGTAACCGTACACATGTGCATATTATGAATGTGGTCAACTATATATAATTCTATAATAATTCTGATATACTATTTTATATGATTTAAATTGGACGGTCACATAACAACTCTAAAAGTAAGTAGTAATTTTTCTTTATAACGAAAATGTGATGAGACTAATGATAGTAATAAATTATTATTTAAGTAGTTAAGGTAAAGAAAATGTCAATGTTAAAGTGTACATTTTTTTAGCGTTAATGAAGTAGCAAAACAAAATGTTTGTATCTTGAGTTGATACTGTTTTTCATATAGGTAACACCAATAAAAGCAGGTTGTTACTTATTAAATTTACTAATTAATTTGGGATATACTTAATTAAAAAAATAAGTTATTTTAAAAACTATTTATATTCAGCACGTGTTTTATTTTTTTTGCAAATATTAGATGTCTTACTTTTTAACCAATATATTTATTCTTTTATATTTTTTATTTTTTTTTAACTTCCTGTAAAATGAAAATGTTTTCATATCTTCACGTTTTGAAGGTCTCTGAACATTTTGGCATATCTTACAATTAGAAAATATGTGTGTGAGTGTGCGAATCAACCGATTTGAACGATTCAAAAAACATTCGGTTCCTATTGATGAGAAGGCGTTCTGATTCGAAGCCGTTTCGAAGATATGGGGCAGAAAGTGCTAAAAACGGTAAATCAGTTTTTGAGAGAACGGAGTACCCGATTTGAATGATTCAAAAAAGATTACTTGTATTGACGAAATAAAAATTGATAAAAATTTTAGTAAGGCAGGTCTAGCGGCTTTGGAGATACAGAGAAAAAGGTAAAAAAAAATGATATTTGGCGGTCAAAAATGATCATTTGATCATTGATCTGTCATCTGATATTTGATCAAATTTTTAAAAATAACACTATAGGCGGGCCCCGTAAAATTACGCTCTGCGAGGACTGTTGCTTATCGGCGGGCAAGGTATTATTACGCTTTGAATAGACTAACTAAGCGAGTCAAAATACTTTTATCTGATCGGTTTGCATATGATATTGAAAGAATAGCTGATATTATACTTTTTTCTAGATTCAATTGATTTACGTATTGAAAGACTTTTAGAATAAGAATAAGGATAAGAAACAATATGTTTTATCTTCAAGTTTCTTTCATTCAAGCTACTCGCAATTTGTTTTGTAGATAAATATGCAAATTTACAACAATAAAATGGTGTTCAATATATATTTTATCAAATATTTTAGTTATTAGTCAGATTTGTATAGTTCAATTTGTATAGTTTTTTTACATTGTTATTTGCAATAATGAAATAATGGCATCGGATAGCGATAGTAAAGTTTGCGCCAATAATTTATCACAAATTGGAAGTGATTCTGATATTACTGATTTTGGTAGTGTATGTGGATGAAGATTTTTTTCATCCTAGAAGACGTAGAGTTTTACCGATTATTTCCAGAGATCCTGGAAATAATGACAATGAAGAAGTGGAGTGGTCAGAATTTGACAATCCTCCAATTATTGAATCATTTTTAGGTCAAAGTTGCGTTGTTTTGAAACCAAATAGTTAAATTGAAGTGGTTCAGCTATTTTTGCTATTCGGGTCCCAGCACCTCTTCATGAGGGGTGATTTTTTCCATAAATTTCACGTATGTAAAAAGTGGTTTATATATCTAATGTACGTTAAATTTTAACTTTCCGTAGGTTAGTTATAACTAACCTATATATAATATAGTAATGGGCGGAAAATCACGAATGAAAATTATTCCATTTTTCTACGGTTTTTAGGTTTCTGAACATTTTGGCATACCTCAGAAAAAATGGATGTGTCTGTTTGTGTGCGTGTGTTTTTGGTGGCCGCATTTTTTCGTTCACGTTTTCGGGCGCACGGATCAACCGATTTGAATGGTTCAAAAAACATTTGATTCCTATTGATAGGGAGATGTGCTCATTAGTTTTTGGCAATCGCAGGTCCAGCCGTTACGGAGATACAGAGCAAAAAGTGCAGAAAATAGAAATCGAGTTTTTGAGAGAACGGAGCATCCGATTTGAATGATCTAAAAAACATTAAATTAGTAATGATTGGAAGAAGTGGTGATTAGTTTTTGGCAAAGGCAGGTTCAGCCATTTCAAAGATACGGAGCTAAATGTACACAAAATGGCAGTTTTTGAGAGAAATAAGCATCCGAATTGAATGATTCAAAAAACATTCTGATTGTATTGACATAACAATTGCTTTAGGAAAAAAATATTTCATTCAATACTCAATATTCCTCGAACATTTCGTTATGGTACAGGAAGTTTCAGCAATTTGCCTTAAGGCACGATGCCATACGCCACTAGTTTTTGTTAGTTTTATGTTTAATTATGCATTAATTAAATAATTTTTTTATAGTTCAAACCAACCAGACGGTTTTTTTTTTTAAAAAAAGAGTTATAAAAAAATATGTTCAATGTGACAGTCAGTTGTGTTCATGCGAGGCGACGGAAAGAGCACTCGTGTCGAGCAAGCGATTTGCCCGCTACACATATCAGTTTGGTCTGATGAGTATTTTTACGGGGCCCGCCTATAGTGTGTTAATTGTGTTACAATTTTGTCGGGTTCCGTACCAAAATTGTTAATTTTTAAAGTTTATTATATGGTTCAAGCAAACTTTAAAATTTTCAGAAAATTTTTTTTTTTCAAAATTTAAAAAAATATATGAAGTTTAATACTTCAAATATAAATTTTAAATTTACAACTCAGTTTGAAAATGTATATATTCTAAATGCATTATTCTTATTGTAAGAAATTTCTCAGATGGATTTATTCGGCACCTATTTCTAATGTAAACTTTCTCAAGTGTTTTGAGCGATGAAATCGTCACTGTATAATTTATGAACGATAAAATATATAGTGCTTATAATTATCTATTTGAAAATATTTAAAACAATTGTTATTAATTATTGATCAATATTTATTGATCTGGTAAGGAAAGTTTCAGCAATTTGCCTTAAGGTGCGACGCCATGCACCACTATAGTTAATTATTATAAAGAAAAAACCATACTGAAAAGTTCACATTCAATGTATTGATCACATTATTGAAAAAAATTACATTTAAACAATTTCAAAATTCCAAAAACTAACAAAAAATAAAAAGTTTACAAAACAATTCAGAAAGTCCCCGTAGACATTTTCAAGCGTAGATTACATTTGGCTTATATAATAGGAAGATGCAAAATTTATGTTAGTTATGCCAGTTGTTAGCTTTATTTATTAAATAGGTTAAAAGTGCTGGTATGCTATTATTGCTTGAGGCAAATTGCCGGAAATTTGCTTCTATAAACCAATATAAACTAAACGCTATATGATTTATTAAATAGATTTAAAGTGCTGGATATGGTATGGTATCATTCATTGAGGCCAGTTGCTGGAAATATGTTTCTACAAATCAATATAAAATAAATGAATAATTTATGCGTTTTTTGAGTTCTGATCTTGCTTAAAAAATATGGATTTTTTAAAAAAAAATTTCTTCAAGCATAATCGAAAATGTATTGTTAATACGTTTATAATCAAATCCTTCATTAACTAAAAAGCTTTTATAGATGGGTTTTATAGCACGAAACCCAGAATACGGGGAATTGTATTAAAAATAACTAGTGGTATATGGCATCGTGCCTTAAGGCAAATTGCTGGAACTTCCCGCACCGTTATGAAATATTCGAGGAATAGTAAATGCTTTCTAATAGATCATTATAAATACTGTAACTTATATAAGTTTACAGAAAAGTAAATAAACAAAACTCAATAAATCAAAATGAAGGACTAATTAATATTTATAAGAATTATATAAACTGAATATCAAAGTTAAAGCAGAATTAGAATTAAAATTAAAATCCGAATTATTTTCGATATTCAGAAAATCGTCGACAAAAAAAATTTTATTCGCTCACACGCACACACATACATGCGTTTTTTTTTTTCGAAGGTATGCCAGAATGTTAAGAAATCTTTGAAACGTAAAGATATATAATAATTTTCATTGTCGATTTTTCTTTAACGACTCTTCTTTTTTATGTGTAGACTATATTTATTAGATATGTACACCTAAGAGCATTGTCGTATGTATGTGAAGCATCAATGCCTAAGAAGGGCGATTTTCAGTTGAGATTATATTTGTGATCTATAATTTCCAGTGGAAATTCGATATAATACTGCTTGATATCATAGCCGATTGAAGTTGGAAGTGAACCCGAGATTAGTTTGTCCCAGCTTGCGTTCTCAATCTTTACCATTACCCCACAAAAGGGCTTATAACAAGTTCTATAAATGTTAATGCTTTTCCTAATATTTTAATATTAATTTTTATTGTCAACCTAGTGCCCTTTAATTCCCGATACTATAGAGCAGAATGTATACCAAAGTTAATTTTTCTAGCTACTATTCAGAGGTAACAAGGACCCTTCAACGATAAACAATCAATCAACTGAACTAATTTCACGTACATATTATAAAGCATTGAATCATATAAAAGCTTTTTATCAATTAATAAGTCTACACACGTGTCCTTCAGTGAACCAGTTTTTAACTAGATATTTTACAATGTAGTTTATGAATATTATATACAATTATTTAAGTTGTAAATATTTTAACAATTAATTGTTATAATTGAAAATATGAAGTAATAATGGCACTTTTTTCTAGTGTTGCTAGGTCATAATTTTTTCAAAAATAATTTATCACATCAGTCACTAAGGTTTTCTGCAACTTAAAATTTTCTAAATATTTACATTGCGATTTGTGATTCAAAAGCACCACTTGTTAATTCTCTTTTGTCTATTTATAGTCTTATCAGTCAGTAGATTAAGTTTTTTGGAGGTTTTCGAATTATATATCTTCTATTTATTTTAGATATCTATAATGCAAATAGCACAAAATACATAAACAAATTTTGCTTCTTAAGTTAAACGGGTGAATTTAATTTAAGATTTTTCATTATTTATTGGTAATGGGCCGAAAATCGAAAATAAAAATATTAGCATATCTTCACATTTCAGAGGTTTCTGATTATTTTGGCATACCTCAGAAAAAATGGATGTGTGTTTTGTGTGTCTGCATTATTTCGTTCACGTTTTCTGGCGCACGGATCAACTGATTTGAATTATTCAAATTTTGCATTTGATTCCTATTGATAGGGAGAAGTGCTGATTAGTTTTTGGCAAAGGCAGGTCCAGTCCTTTCGGAGATATCAAACTTAGAGTGGTGAAAATCTAAATCTAGTTTTTGAGAGACCGGAGTATCCAATTTGATTAATAATTAAAAAGATTAACGAAGAAGTGGTGGCTAGTTTTTGGTAAAGGCAGGTCCAGCTATTTCGAAGATACAGAGATAAATGTACAAAAAGTGGCAGTTTTTGAGAGAACTAAGCATCTGATTTGAATGATTCAAAAAACTTTCTGCTTATTTTAACAAATTTTTTTCCAAAAAAAATTTTTTTTTGAATATCGAAAATAATTCAGATTTTAATTTTAATTCTGGCTACAGTTCTAAAACTCAGTTAATATAATTTTATATAATTTCTATAAATATTAGACAATGTAACAGTATTTATAATAATCTATTTGAAATCATTTTATATTCCTCGAACATTTCGTTACGCTGCGGGTAGTTTCAGCAATTTGCCTTAAGGCACGATGCCATACACTACTAGTTTTTGTTTTTAGTTTATTACCCGCGTATGTTTAAAGTTTTTGCTTTTAACTTAGATTTATAGTGTGAATATGTATATATGAAATATATAGATAATAAAGAAAGAAAGTTATAAAAATTTCAACAAATTGAGAATGATACTTTTGATATCCTTGTGTTTTAAGATCTTCTGATCATTTTCGCATACATTGAAAAGTGTTGGAATATTTCATGCGTGCGTGTAGTATGTATTGTATGTGTTTTCATCTAAACCTGCTACTTAGTTGCGAGAAGGGTTAAAACGTTCTGTAGTTTTGTCGAAAAATGTTGAAAATATGTATTTAACATACGCACATTTAATTATTTTACAGATACTTTTAAAAAGTGCTTAAAATGCTTTTTACTAATTGTAAGTTGTGAATTGAGTATTTATTACAATACTGTAAGTACATTTACTCTAAGCAAATCATGTAAAACTTAGTTAGAAATTTATTGACTAGTTTGAAAAGATATTTGGTTTATTCCGTACCAATGCAAGACATTCTACTCGTATATAGTTAAAATTGAAATTGAATGTTTTGTGAAATGTATCTAATCCATTAATACATAAATTCATACAAGCATACACGCAAACATACACACTAATGTATGCATTAATTGTAAGGTGTGCCATGAACAGGAAATATAAAGAATAAAGATGTATCATTTTCAATATTTTGGTGATATCAACAATCTCTTTTACAAGAAATCAAATCATTATTTCATTAAATACATTTTTATTGTTTGTATTTTAGTGGAAAAGAAGGAGAAGAAACAAAAGAAACCATTTTCGCAAACACTCAAAGATGTTATATATAGAAGAGTTCATATACTGTCCTGGTTACCGTCATATGACCGGGAAGCCGCGGTTTCGGACATGATAGCTGGTATCACTATAGGCTTAACGCTGATACCTCAGAGCATTGCATACGCGGCCCTGGCTGGCCTTACTGCCCAGTATGGACTTTACTCGGCATTTATGGGTATGCATATATACTTTTTTATTTACATATGTATTTCAGTCTAACAGCTTAGAAATACACATTACCTAATACCTTAAGCCTGCATTAACTTAATCTAACACTTTTTATTAAGAGGAACAAAACATTTTATTGAGGACCCAATAAACTTAGCGTTCTAGACTGTCTCCACAGTTAACTCCTTTTTTTATCTTTTTATTCGATCAATTGTTTTCAACCAGTCTAGAATTCTCTTATCACTCTTAGCGCCGAAAATATCTTCTGCTGCAGACTTGTTCTATCCAGCACCGCGCATCTTTCTCTCCGGTGTTATACTGTGGCCTTCTCCTGCCCTGAGGCCAGAAGAACACATCCAGTCCTCGCTACTACTCTCTGATCGCAACTCCAGCCTTTGAAGTACTCCGGCAGTTCTTTTGTTCTATCGCTCCATACTTTCTATTGTATCTAGATCTTTCCAATGTTCAATGTTCAATTCAATTTTCCAATGTGTTCCCAAATTTGATCTGAACAATACTTGCAGTACTAGAAGAAAAAACGATAGGCTTTCGAATAACACTAATAAGAAAGTAGTCGAACGAAACGCACTACCCGAAAACATTAATTGAAAATTTATTAACTTCCCGTAGGGTAAGTTATTGTAATGGGCCGAAAATCGGAATTGAAAATTTTTACATTTCTCGACGTTTTGAAGGTTTCTGAACGTTTTGGCATACCTCAGAAAAAATGGATGTGTGTGTGTGTGTGTGTGTGTGTATGTGTGTGTGTGTGTGTATGTATGTGTGGATACAAATTTCCAGTCACGTTTTAGGGCGCACGGATCAACCGATTTGAATGGTTCAAAAAACATTCGATTTCTATTGATAGGGAAAAGAGCTGATTAGTTTTTGGCAAAGGTAGGTCCAGCCGTTTCGGAGATACGGAGCAAAGAGTGCAGAAAATAGAAATCGAATTTTTGAGCGAACGGAGTATCCGATTTGAATGATCTAAAAAACATTCAATTAGTAATGATTGGGAGAAGAGTTTATTAGTCTTTGGCAAAGGCAGGCCCAGCCATTTCGAAGATACGGAGCTAAATATGTAAAAAATGGCAGTTTTTGAGAGAACTAAGCGTCCGATTTAAATGATTCAAAGAACTTTCTGCTTGTCTTAACAAAATAATTGATTTTGGAAAAAAAAAATTTGTTCCATTTTTTTTTTTTTTTGTTTTTAGTATTTTGTATATCGAAAATATTTCAGATTTTATTTTTAATTCTGACTATAGTTCTAATATACTTCACAAATAATTTCAACTCTGCAATTCGGTTTATATAATTCTTATAAATATTAGACAATGTTACAATATTTATAATAATCTATTTGAAAACATTCAGTATTCCTCGAACATTTCGTTACGGTGCGGGAAGTTCCAGCAATTTGCCTTAAGGCACGATGCCATAATTGCCTCAAGACAGAATTCCACTTACAGCTAGTTTTATCCTTTTTAGCTAATAAGAAATGATTATTTGGCATCAATTGTTCTACATTATATGGTCTAAGCCAATGTGAGTAGAATTACGTAATTTTTTTTCGATATCTTTTATGGTTACGCCAAAAAGTGAGTTTGAAAAAGGGGTCACTTTGGCATATTTTCAATGATATCTCGGCCAGAGGTCAGTTATAAAGTTGAAGATTGGTATATCGGATTTTTTTAAGAAAATCTTCAAAATGGCGTATAAATTATTTATATATCAGGGTGGGGCCAATTATGTATGGCAACGCGCCCATACATAATTGGTCCCATACCCCCCTTGTGCGTCGTGACTATTATGTACTCGACTGACAGATCCTTGCAACTGTCAGAATATTCTGGCTGTTTACATATACTTTCTGAATAGTTAAAAGAATACACCCTCAAAATTTGAGCCATTTGGGAGCAAGTTATAGAAACTTTTTTTTTGACATTTTCAAAAATTTAAGGGATGATGACGCAACCGCCATATGCTGGCCAGAATAGTACTTTCTTAATGGACCGATAATAAAATATCATTTAAAACATTTCTAGTTTGTTTGTTTTCTTTGTGAAAACAAGTTAATCAAATAGCTCGCTGGCTCGTTGACTATATTATGTATATATATCTACGTCTATATATATTTTAGGTGCATTTTTATACGTCATCTTTGGTACCATTAAAGAAGTATCTTTAGGACCAACAAGTTTAGTTGCTCTGATGGTTTTGGAATATTGTCATGAAAAACCAGTCGAATATGTAGTTTTACTAGGCTTTTTAGCTGGTTGCATTGAACTTATGATGGGATTACTGAAACTTGGCAAGTAATTTTTTTTAAATATTATTTGTAGTAAATTTTTAATTCATATTATCACTAATTCATTATCTTGTAATGTTGAAATTAACAACAAATTTAATTCACATTATTTTCGTAATTTAAATGATTTATTATTTCAAATTTCAGAATGAAAATTGATATATTAACTATATATGTAATTCTTCTTACTTGATTTCTTCAAATCTTATTTAGTATAGTTCATTATTGCAAGTTTATAAATTGTACTTTTATTATCAATTATATTATTAATAAATTGTTAAAAATTTGAATTGTTTCTAATAATTCAATTCGAAGATTATTTAAAATTAGTGAAAATTTGTATTTATTACTTATGTAATTTTTTTACTCAACAGGATTTTTAGTCGATTTCATAAGTGCCCCAATCGTATCGGGTTTTACATCCGCGATGTCGTTAATAATTATTTGTGCGCAGGCAAAAGGTTTGCTAGGGCTGCATTATACAGGACATGGATTTGTGGATACATTGATGCAGCTAATACAAAGGATATCAAATGCGAGATTAGCTGATTCTATACTTGCCTTATGCTGTATAGTTTTTCTTTTAACATTAAGGGTAAGATATTATGAACAAAATACACGCACATACATGTATGTATATATATACGAGGTGTGTTCAAAAAGTACCCGGAATTACTAATAATTAAATTTCGCGGGTCTGGAGTGTCTGATTGTCAAAAATTTTTTTTTATTGTGTTGGTATACATGCCCCTAAAGTATGATGAAATTTTCAGCTATATTCACTGTTTACTTTGTCTGTGGTAGTCGCTAAGGTTCGACGTGTTTTTCTGAGCTCGGCGATTTTTACAATGGAAGAATTGAAAAGTCAAAGAATTTGTATAAATATTTATTACACACTTTATTAAATTTTGCGTAAAAAATGAAATAAAGTGTTGCAAAGTGCAAAAATTCACCAGATATGGCTCCGTGTGACTTTTTCCTATTCCCAAAGTTGAAGAGACCCATGAAAGGACGGCGGTTTTCCTCGATTGAAGAAAATCGCTGAGAGTGCTCAAGGACATATCAAAAAGTGAATATCAAGGGTGCTTCGAAAATTGGAAAAAACGCTGGCATAAGTGTATTATATCTGGGGGGGACTACTTTGAAGGGGACCACATTAATGTAGACGAATAAATAAATATTTTTTTGAAAAAACGAAAATTCCGGGTACTTTTTGAACAGACCTCGTATATATATATATATATATACATATATATATATATATATATATATATATACATATAGACCCAAAGTTCGGGTCAAATTTTGAAAAATTCTGTTTTGGCTCATTTAGAGCGTCCCAATAGTGTCCAAATGTATGACCGACCCCCAGTAACTTTGGAAGGCCGATCTTTTAAAATGATATGATATCACATGTTTAAAATTATATGCATAAAATTAAATTTAAATATACAATTCAAAGTTTATTAATTTTAGCAAATAAAAGATTTGAAAGTCTCCAGTCCTGTTTTAAAAAGAACCTTATGGTTTATTTCAACTGGAAGAAATGCCTTGATCGTTTTAATTACAGCGTTGACGGCTTACTTTTGGGAAAGGAATTCTGGGAAAGCACCATTTATACTTTCAGGTATGACAGTAGTTTTTTTTATACATTTACACATAGTTAAACATAATAATAATAGTTCATGAACAATATCATCATTAATATAACATGATAGAAACTAAATTATTAAAATATTTGTAAACCAAAAAAATATTATATTATTATTAATTTATCGTTTAAAAGTCTGCTTAATTTTTTTTTAAGTACAAAAAGAGACGCTAAGTTAATAATACCTTAAAAATTACATTCTATTATATTTTCATAATATAGATAGATATTTATTTTAAAAAAAGTAATACATATATTAAATGAATTAAATAATATTTTCTTCTTTATAACTATAAGTACTAGTTACCGCGAGCGTTTTCTTTTTGGGAAAATACTCGCATCCTCTGAACAATTTTCTGTACTTCCTTCAGATCATTACTTGATTTTTGAAAAAAAATTGTGATTATTGATTAGTTGCTTTTATTAAAAAAATCTTTATAAATCTCCATATATGTTCTAAGCACATGTGAAGTTCACTTTTGAATTTCATGATTTTTTCACTTCGCGGATTTTTATTTAAGAAATATGAATCTAACTGTTTGGCTAACCCTAATACTTTTTATAGCTTGGTAGTGTAAAGTTTTTACCTTTTTTATTTTCACCTTTGCCATCATGTAAATTACCTAGGATAACTCTGATATAATTTCTACCGAACCAGATTCACCAATTTCTTTTCTTACTTGTACTTTGAAACCTGTTGCAAGTTTTCGTTATTAGAAGTGCGCGTACAATTGGCAATTTTTTTCTGCATAGACGTAGTCTTGTCGTCATTAAAAACCCGGTATGCTGAACATTCTCCAATATATTTCTTAAATTTTATTGGATAATTTTGGAATTGTTTATCGGCTGATGTTCTCTTATCTTCTATTTTTACGATTTTTAGTGACAAGTATTTTCTCATATGATCAAACCACCCTTTGCTTGCTGAAAAAATCTGAATTAGTAGCAATTTCTCCATTTTTTTAAATGATCGTGAATTTGCAATGCTTTTGGAATCCGCTTTTTTAAACACTCTTCAATCCAGATGTTAAGGGCTTTTTCCATATGCTTTATTATTGTTGTCCTAGGAGGAGAAGTATTTAATTAAGGAGAATGAACTGCCTGCAGCAACCGAATCTCTAATTTTCTGCTTATTTTTCTTTATAGTCCTTATTGACGATTCATTTAAATCCAATGATTTGGCAACGTGTGAGATCTTTTTGCTCTTTTTGAGCCGATCTAACATTTCCAATTTTGTTTTCATGGAAATGATATGTCTTTTAAGAGCTTTTTTATTTTCACCAGACTTAGTATATATAATACAATTATTATTATAAAATTATTAATACTAAATTATTTATAAAAATATAAATATAGTATTAATATTTAAAAAAAATCACTTTTAGTACTACTTACCTGAAAATGTTTAATATGCGAATATAAGATAGACACAATTAAATTCTTAAAGTATCTATGTACACTCGTTTACGAAAATTCTGCCATAGAATCTGAAAGTACGTTGCACGCATGCATGAAAAATTTCAAAACAATAAATATTTCGTGCATAAAATCTTCTTTTATCAATATATCATAATCAATATTTGATAGTTTTCTGATATCATATATTATATAGTATTTCATATTAGAGTTATTAAAAACGTGCAAAAAAAAAAAGATCAGCAATTCAACATTATTTGTTACTTGAATGTTCTGAACCCGTACTAAATTATTTTTTTGTAACCAAATTGTGCAGACAATAATCATAATAATTTATCTAACATCTCTAATTGCAGTATTTTTTAGTTTCATATTATCCTTGCACTTTTTTGTGTAGATGTGAAACGTCATTCCTTGATCATATTACTTATTGTATTTTTTAGTAACTTGTAACTAATTAGGTTTTAACATTCTATTAACATTTTAAGGTAAAGTACAAGCTGGCTTGCCACCGTTTGGTCCTCCACCATTTGAAGCAAATGTTGGAAATAGAACAGTAACATTCGTTGAAATGTGCAGCGATCTAGGATCTGCCATCATAGTTGTACCTCTAGTTTGCGTATTAGCTAATGTTGCTATAGCCAAAGCATTCTGTAAGTATGACTACTAGCTTCATTATTATAAAGTATTATTAACTATCCGCGGGCTAAGTTATGATAATCGCA
The DNA here is from genome assembly GCF_003426905.1 of Ctenocephalides felis. Lineage (NCBI taxonomy): Eukaryota > Metazoa > Arthropoda > Insecta > Siphonaptera > Pulicidae > Ctenocephalides > Ctenocephalides felis. Next base: position 36,824,405 of record NW_020538040.1, on the reverse strand, counting down.
AAAAAATCGAAAATAATTTTTTTTATATATTTTAATAGTTTTTGAGCATTTCAGCATACGTTAAAAATGGATGCATGTGAGTGTGTGTGTGTAGTATGTATGTATGTGCGGATATAAATTATCGTCAACGATTTCGGGAACACGACTCAACCGATTTGAATAATTAAAAAAATATTCGCTTCGTATTAACGGGAAGACGTGTTGATTAGTTTTTGACAAAGTCAGGGACGTTTTATAATACAAAGGGCAAAAAGTGCCAAAAATGGTAATTCAGTTTTTAAGAGAATAGAGCGTCCGATTTGAATGATTCAATAAACATTTTACTTGTATTGACAAAATGAACAAATGATAAAATTTTTGGCAAGCAGGTACAGCGGTTTCGGAGATCCGAAAAAAATGTAAACAAAAATGCCATTTGGCGGTCAAAAATTATCATTACACATATGGACATCAAATTATTACATATGTTTTAGAGATTTTAATAATAAGTACAGATGTTGTTAGCATTTCTATGGATTCCGCACCAAGATTTATTGTTTAACCGTTCGACTACAGCGCGGCGATCACGCGCTTCGATATTTCGTCTAAAATAATAAAAAAAATAAAAATAAAATAAAAAAAAATTAAATAGATCCGAATTAAAAAAAAAATAAAAATAATTTAAATTAAAAAAACGGTACAGGAAGTTTGCGATGCGCATGGCATCGTGCCTTAAGGCAAATTGCTTAAACTTCCCGTACCGTAACGAAATGTTCGAGGAATATTAAATGTGTTTTTAAGATTATTATAAATATTGTAATATTGTCTAATATCTTTAAATACAGAGCAGAGTAAATGGCTGGACTTTGCCAAAAACTAATCACCTCTTCTCCCAACCATTACAAATATAATGTTTTTAGATCATTCAAATCGGATACTCCGTTCTCTCAAAAACTCGATTTGTATTTTCTACACTCTTTGCTCCGTATCTCCGTAACGGCTGGACCTGTCTTTGCCAAAAACTAATCAGCACATCTCCCTATCAATAGGAATCGAATGTTTTTTTAACCACTCAAATCGGTGCGCCCGAAAACGTGGACAAAAAAAATGCGGACATACAAAACACACACACACGCATCCAATTTTTCTAAGGTATGCCAAAATATTCAGAAACCTTCAAAACGTGAAGATATGCAAAAATTTTCATTTTCGATTTTCGGCCCATTACTATAACTACCCTACGGGAAGTTCATTATACTCATGGATGCGACAGATACATGCAATATGATTACTTTCGCTATTAATTAAAAAATCTTAATCACTGTTTTTTGTTTTGATATGGTGAAATAAAATAATTTAATTTGCATTTACTTTTCCAAATTACATGTGTTTTTAAGATTCATGAAATAGTTACTTATCTTCATAAAGAACATAATTATCTAATTACACTTTATTGAGAACGATATTCAGTAATTATAATCATATAATTAAAAAAATATATATGTAAATTATTTTAAATTTTGAATTAAAGTGTTATATTTAAAAAAAACTTAACTAAATATAGACTCCAAATTTTGAAAATACTGTATATAAAATTTAATTTCTATTTTTTTCAATTAAATACTTATATTAAAAATACACTAAATTTAAAAATGTTAAACATAATTTGCAGCTGTCGGATGCTCTGTAGATGCTTCGCAAGAAATGTTCACTCTAGGAATATGTAATATATTTGGCAGTTTCGTGAAGTCGATCCCAACTTGTGGTGCTTTCACCAGATCAGCAGTCAGCAATGCAAGTGGTGTTCGCTCTCCAATGGCAGGCTTGTACTCAGGTGAAAATTGAAATAATAATATCTTCACAAATTGTAAAATGATCAATTTATTAGGATATAGTTTGATAAGAAATATTAATATTATTATTTTAGGTACTATGACGCTTTTAGCGTTAAGTTTTCTCACTCCATACTTTTACTATATTCCGAGAGCAACTCTTTCATCAGTGTTGATATGTGCTGTTATGTTCATGGTAAATATAATTTCATTGCGATTATTGATATTAGATTCATATTTTAGTTATCCATTATGACAGCTATCTAAAAAAACTTAATTTACTACTATATTTAGCTGGTGATTGCAGCGAAACGGTTTATTATGATATAAAAACTCTTGAACACAAACTAGTTGAAAGTGGCATTAGCCTTAAGGCAAGTTGCATAAACTCCCCGAAATGTGTAAGAATTGACTTAGTCAATCGAAATTGAAATTCAGATATTTAGATAAAATTTACAACTGTTTATTTTAAAAATGAAGTTACCGCTTTCAATTAAATCTAAACATTGCGATTTCGAATGTTAAATTAACTGTAATTATATTAATTATATGGCACAAACACGTGCTTGTATGCTCTAAACTTGTAGCTCATTATTTTACACTGAATGAATTGATAATGTTTGACTCATCAGATCACAAAAGCAACTTTTTACACAAATTTTGTCTATAATATTTACTCAAACTTTGATGACTTTTTAACATTAAACTATTTGTCGTAGGGCCGTAACATTTTAGTATGCTTTATAAGACCATGATATCTATTGCCAAAAAAAGTTTCATAAAAATTGGCGACATTTTTTTTCAACAGTTAATTTCAAGAAAACAGCTCGGTAGATTTTTACCTAAAACTTATTAGTATCATTCCCAACCAATATCTTTCAAACAATTTTTGATTCTTTAAAATCGATTCAGAATTGAGAGCTAAAACGTCGACGAAAAATTTTACACTTTTCTGCTATTTACAAAGAAACGGTTCAGCCGGTCGTCGCACGAAACTGAGAAAAGATAATCCACAACAAAATACATAGATTGTTTTTTAAATTTTTAAAATCGGTTCATGCGTTTTTGAGCAAATGTCGATGAAAGTTTTAATTTTGACAAACGCCAACAAAACAATACTAATTTTTGCAAACTTTGACGAATTCTTAAAATTAAACCACTTGCTGTAAGGCCGTAATATTTTAGTATGATCTATAAGACTATAGTATCTACCGTCAAAAAATTCATAAAAATTGTCGAAAAAAAAATTTTTAGCACTTTATTACAAGAAAACGGCCCGGCCGATCTTTACCAAAAACTAATCGGCACGATTCCCAACCAATATCTTTCGAACGGTTCTTGAAAATCAAAATTGATTCTGAATTGCGGGCTAAAGCATGGACATTTTTTTTTTCATTTTTCTGCTATTTACAAAGAAACGGCTTGGCTGATCGTCGCACAAAATTGATAAATGCTAGTCCTCGTTTTTAAGTTTTTAAAAGTCTCTTTCGAGAAGTTAATAATATTAGCCACTTAAGTCGTTATTATAAAGTTTCATATTTTTCCAAGCTTCAATTTTATCTACGATGTTAAATTTTTCGTCGATTTGTACTTTAGTATGTGCAGTAATTAACAAAGGAAATAAATAATAATGTTTAGAATTACATCAATAATAAAATTAAGTTGTGTAATAGGTCAAATGGTCGAACTACAATACTTAGATACTACAATACTTGCTTGACGACCTGTGTACAAGGGTCACCTATTGTGTGTCTAAATTTGATTCAAATTTATCAATCGGGGTTAGACTATTGAGAATTCTAATTTTTATTGTGATTTTTGGTTTTTAGAAGTTTAGTTCTTAATTTTTAAATGATTTTTTATTGTTGATAATTGGAAAATCTTAAAATATTATGTGTAACAAATACTTGAGCGGCTTGCTGGCTTGTACAGTGCTGTCTCTTCTGCGGAAAACACACTCTGGGGGGGCGTCCATTAATCACATGACGTGGGGGAGGGAGAGGTATAGTAAGATATCACGTGTATTTATTTTTTAACTAATTTTTAAACAAAAGTTCAAACATTTTCGAAAAAAATCAAAAATTTTACAATGTTTTCTCGTAACTAAAATTACACGTCATCTTTGGTGGGGGAGGCGGGGGGTTAATTTTGAATATCAACATGTATCACCAACAGGGAGGGGAGGTCCAAAAATCCTTAAAAACTGGCTCACGTGATTAATGGACGCCCTTTTCTCGTAGAGTTAATTATTATGATAGCTGTATTTTATGTGTATATTAATATCTCTCCAAAGTATCATTCAGTTTTAATAAATAATTTATAACTTATCGAATGTCTATCTATATTTATTAGATTCTTATTTGCAGTTTGATTGGCAAATAGTGATGCCAATGTGGCGGACTAATAAATTGGACGTGTTATTTATGGGGTGTACATTTGCTGCATCTTTATATAAAGGAGTAGAATTTGGCTTAAGTGTTGGTGTAATTCTGACTTTATGTCCTTTGCTCTATTTGTGGGCAAGGCCCGAAATTAATCACATATCTAAGGTGAATATTAATGCTTCGTAAATGCGCTAAATCATTTAATAAATATAATTTTATAAAAGATTTAGACAAATGCATTTTGTCAACGCATCTGATATATTGTTTTTATAATTATATTATAAATATAACTAATTGATTAATCAAAATGTTGTTTTCTTCAAGTGGACACCCGAAGGTCTTGAATATCGCGTGTTATGCCCAGACACAGGTCTTTACTTTCCTTCGGTTGACTTTTTGAAAGGAGAATTGACCAAAGTTTCTTTAAATTTTTCGGGTCCGCTGATTTTAGACTGCTCAAAAATGCATGGAATGGATTACAGTGCTGCAAAGGTAAAATAATTAAAAGTTTTAAATTAAAATTAGTAGAAATAATGAGAGCTTTGCAATAATTCTAGGGAATAGAATCTCTAAAAGACTTATATGCAAGAAAAGATCAAATTTTAGTGTTTTTACACCTGAACGAACGAGCTCTTAAAACGTTGAAGACTATTAGAGGAACGCTACAATATTGCAGTTCAGAAGAAGAATTGTTAGAAAAGCTTACTCTCCTTTCTAATTCAAAAGATAAAAGCGACAAAAAATATTTTGGTGATACAAAATATACAACAAACAATGAAAAATGTGTAAAACAAGATGAAATAAGTGAAGAAGATAAATTAGTTGAAAATTATACTAATAATAATTCAGTACAAAGTCATTATAGTAATTAATACATTATATTATTAGCGCATAACTATTTACAATAAATTATATTCATTATTCGAATAGTTTTGAATAAAATATAACGTAATAGTTGAACTAATTAGATGTGGTCTCTCATATCAGAATCATAATACATTTACGTTATTTGAAAAAACCTAAATCTACTAATATCTATCAACAAAAATTAAAGATTTTAACTTAGAGCTTAAAATTTGTGAATCGGGTTCTAAAATTATTTTCTCTATTTTTCAAAATTGGGGAAGGTTTAATCCAAAAATAGCAATAAATATTATTTTTAATCTATCAGATAAATCTAAAGCGTCTAAAAGACAGCATCGAAATACAACGCAATTTTATGTTATACTTATTGTTATTTGTGGTGAAATTAAAAATAATATCATTATAAGGTATATTTTTTTCAAGTTATTATTAATAAGCATCATTTTTAGATTTAGAATTTAGATAAATTGTTATAATTTTTAACAATTTCCGAAAGAATGCGATAGCTTTCATTTCCAAAATGTTTAAACTACTTATGAAACTTAAAAGAATTTTTTTTAAAGGACGGAAACTTTTTAGTTCTGAAAACAACAATCATTTCAACTATTATTTTCAGCTTCCCATAGGGTAAGTTATAGTAATCGGTCGAAAATCGAAAATGAAAATATTTGCATATCTTCACGTTTCAGCACTTTCTGAATTTTGCCATACCCCAGAGAAAATGTGTGTGTGTGCTTTGTAAGTCCGCATTTTTTCGTCGACGTTTTCGGGCGTACGGATTAACCGATTTGGATGATTAGAAAAGATTCGATTTCTATTGATAGGAAGATGTGCTGATTAGTTTTTGGCAAAGACAGGTCCAGCCATCTCGGAATTACCGAGCAAAGAGTGCAGACAATAGAAATCAAGTTTTTGAGAGAACGGAGGATCCTATTTGAATGATCGAAAAAACATTCATTTTGTAATTATGTGAAAAATTGGTGATTAGTTTTTGGCGAAGGCAGGTCCAGCAATTTTGGACATACAGAGTTAAATGGGCAAAAAATGGCTGTTCTGAGGAAATTAAGCTTTTTTTTCAAAATTTTTTCAAATTAAGCTCTTTATTGTATATCGAAAATAATTCAGATTTTAATTTTAATACTGGCTACAGTTCTAAAGCTCACTTATATACTTTAAATAAATGATTTTAATTTTGTAATTCAGTTTAAATAATTCTTATAAATATTAGAAAATGTTACAGTATTTATTTGAAATCATTTAATATTCCTCGAACATTTCTTTAAGGTACGGTAAGTTTCAGTTATTTACCTTAAAGCACGGTGCTATACACCACTAGTTTCATTTTGATTGGAATGTTCAGAAATAAATGCCCCACGTGACGTGATCGTAGTGCACATTGAAACCATTTACATTAAACAAAATTAATCCAGTAGAAAAATTGTGCTCGACTTTTACACATTTCCATATTTTGTTAGTTTAGATCGAAATTCAAGTGACTGAAACAATCTTATTAGTGAAAGAGTATTTAATTTTGCCATAGTAACGCAAAACGTAAACAAAGAATTAGTTATGTAGTGTCAACATCATGCTCGCTGGGAATCATCATATGGTCAACAATATTTAAAATATATTAAAATATTTAATGTTATAAAATGTTAAATTTGTTAACATAATCTGATAATTATATACAATGGATTCACGACAAATGTCGCCTTGCAATCAAAAACCTAAATCTGAAACAACTTTACCGGAAAAGTTGCCTCTGTGGCTAAAAGATGAGTCAGAGTAAGTGAATCTCATCTCTTTTAAATTAATCTTATATATAATATGTGATTTTTTATTACTTAAAATAATTGTTACATATAGGTGACAATAGCGTAGCGCCAGTCATAATCTAAAAATATTACAATAATCAAAAAAATATACAATAAAATATAATTTAAAATATATAAAAATGAATACAAATAAATTGAATTTAAATATAAAATATAGATGTGTTGTATCATATGATTTATATAGAAGTAATTTTTGCAAAATTATAGTCTCGGTTAGTCGGTTACTAACCGAGAATATAATTTTGCGGAAAATAATATAGAGCAATAAACGGCTTATAAAAAATAACTTACCATTCATTAACATTTTGAATCAGATGTTTTCCACAAAAATCCAACTCGCGTTTTTAATCTTTTCTTGGTGGTCCAGGCGATTCTGTACAGTTTCGCAAAACTCGGAAAAAGTATTTGAACGCATTTTCTCAAAAATCGGCATGACTAATTCAAAAATTCTAAAACTGCGGACTAATAAACTTAATAATTCAAATTAAAACTTAATAATTTGATAGAAACTGTTAATAATTAAATTTTATTTAAATGTTTAAAATCTATTGTTTTTTTTTTATCTGAATTGATGTCTTGTTGGGATGGAACTTTCTGAACTTTTAAATTTTATTTTTGCTTTATTATTTTGAGTCGATTTTTTATGTCCAGTAGTTCATCGACCCGGTTTCATGTTTCTATTATTAGATCATCGAATACATCATCTCCCTCGTGGTCAAATATCCACTCGAGGATATATATATGATTCTATTACTTTATTTACAAATAAAATTCATAATTATTTTTTTTTTTTACATATGTGAATTACAATCTTTCGTTATAAACAACATTCAGTAGATTTAATGGTTTATTAAATAAGGAAAAAACGTTGAATGGTCAACCAGTGGTGATCCGATTCGATGTTGGATATGTTTAGCTTATAGATGTAGTCCGGATGTGAAAATATTTAATTAAGCCTACGAGTAATTGTACATATTATAGGATTAGTAAAGAATATCAAAAAGGGGCCGTTTTCTTCTGAGCCGTTCAATGCCGTGGTTTTTTATCAAGTTTTTGGCCATGATATTTGGGTGATTCTGACATTCATAATTATTTCTTGTTCAAAATTAACACCGATCGTCTCAGAAATCTAACTACCAAATTAAATGTTATAATTCAAAATTGGCATACACAGAAAAAAGATAATTATTTAAATAAAATCTTTTAGAAGAACAATTTCCGGACGATTGCTTAATACAATTATATAATAAAAAGGCATATTGATGTTTTAGCGTATAAACATTAGTAGCTATTTTGATAACTACACAGATAAAGATAGTTTAAAAATATTGCTGCGCATGTATCAATTATGTATTTTAAAATAAATAACGTCATTATGATTCTCGATATTTTATCGAATGTACATATGAATTTTGTCTATTGTATTATAAACATAAACTTTTTTGGAAAGCTAATAATGGTGATTTTTATTTTTGCTTATACGATGTTTATATGGCAATATCATCTTATAGTGCATAAACTAATACCTAAGTTATAGTAATGGGCCAAAAATCGAAAATAAAATTTTTTGCATATTTTTACGTTTCGGAGCTTTCTGAACATTCTGGCATACCTCAGAAAAAATGGATTTGTGTGTGTGAACAATTTTTCGTCGACGATTTCGTGCGTACGAATTATCCAATTTGAATGATTCATAAAACATTCGATTCCTATTTATGAGAAGATGTTGTGATTAATTTTTTTCGAAGATATATGGAGCAAAATGAACCGATTTGAATGATCCAAAAAACATTCGATTCGTAATGATGGGAAAAAGTGGTGTTTAGATTTAGTTTATAGAGCTAAAGGGGCAAATATGGCAGTTTTTGAGAGAACTAAGCATCCGATTTGAATCATTTAACAAACTTTCTGCTTGTGTTAACGCAATGGTTGCTTTTAGGGAAACATTTTTTTTAATTTTTAATATACTTTTTCTGAATATCGAAAAATAATTCGGATTTTAATACTAATTTCTTTTTAGCAGTGAACATAAAAAATCTTCACTTTCAAACTTATTCGGGAGCGATGCTTATGAACTCACACATTTGCCAAAAACTCATTTAGTCCAAAATAGTTATAATGACAATGCCGAAGGATTTATCAAAGTAAAAAAAGGGTAAATATAACTAATATCGCAAACAGTAATTTTAAGTACTTTTGTAACTTTATATACTTGCAACTTATTATTGTCGAAAAAAATCGCAGACTACGTCATGAAATCAGACATGGTAGAAGAGCTTCACAAGGAACCTTACGAAGTATCAGCAAAGATAGATCAAAACCATTAAGTAGATCAGCGGATTACGCAACCAGAAAAAATAATGGTATGTATTTAATTAATTTATTTTTATGCATATCACTAAATACAAAGTTTCATTGATTGATTGATTGATTTTTGATCTTATTTCCATACTAATAGAAAAATTTGAACAATAAATTCGAGATTGACGAAAGGTCAATTTAGTAAGTTCAAGAGTGTTTATAATCACATCATTAAGCCTGGAGGAGATAAAAAATTTTAGTTGTTAAGTAAAAGTTTTTTTTATAACAATACATTTAATTTTTAAGTCTAAAATTAAACAAACTTAGTGATGTAATTTAAAATAATTAATTATCAGAATTCACGTTTTTCCTGCCAAGATATTATTAAATGAGTTCAACTTGAATGAAATTATATATTATATATTTATACATTTATAAACTTATAAAATTTTTGATTTTATGATTTATTTGTAAACTTTAATGAACTGTTAAAATTTATGACCTCGAAATTATGTTACTGCCAAGATACAAAGCTAAGAGTATTTTATTAGTTGTAACATATTAGGAAAAAAATTAGACTGTTGCATGCTATGATTTGAATACTTATTTCTTATACTTCATTTTCAGCTTATGTAATTATGTTGAATATATAGTTTATATATTCATAGTTGAAAATTATACTTTTGGTTAAGTAGCAAAAAACTATATACATTTTTTTACTAGATTTGATGAACCAAGAACGCGAAAAACAATTAGAGGAATCGTGGACGAGTTTATCTTTTTTTAATCAGACTCAACGTGGAAGATTATCAGCTAAAAATACGCCAGAGTTAGAAAATTCTGCAAGTAGCTGTTTTGATTTATATGGAACTTCAGAAAATGAATCAGGTTTATCGATAACTGACCAGATGCAACGACTGCACGTAAGTAAAATAGATTTCAACTCTCTTATAATATAATATATATTGAAAAACAATGTAATAAATATATATAATATACATATATATATATATATATATATATATATATAACGCCAAAAGCTCGATGACTATTATTTTTTACTATTACTATTATTAATTACTATTATTTTCAGAAATTCTAATTTATTTATTTATTTGAACTCTAATCCGATAACTATTTATCCATAAGATAATTTACAAAACTAATATTTGTAAAAAAAATTCTATTAATATTTTTGTACTATTCTCTAGCTATTCTTGTAACCAAATATATTGCAGCAAGAATCTCTAATACCAATTATCTCTTAAATTTTACCGAAAAGTTAAAAATGTTTGAGATAATTCAAAGCGTCAATTGATCATTCTTAACATAATACTTCAGTTATTAATGTAAATTTATTAATTAATATAGTTAATAAATATAATTTTAATATTGTTAAAAATAAAGATTGTCTTAAAATCCAAAATCATACTATTATTTCAGATATCAGAACCGAGTGGCGGTGATTGTTTAATAATTGAAAGGAATAGTGTTTCTATGAAAGAAGATGAAGATTTCCATGAAATGAATGAAGAAACTGAAACCTTAATAAACAAAAAATATTCCCCTACGTGTAGTCGGCATCAAGATTTTTCGAAGTTGCAATTAAATGAAACGAATCCATTCTTTGTACCATCATCTATATTCGGTAATATATATATATATATATATATATATATATATATATATATATATATATATATATATATATATCGATAATTTTTTAAGTCAAATTTACAACTTAAACGTCATTACATTTTTAACACTGTAAAATTGTGAAGCATAAACTCTCAAAAATATATTTTTGCTTTAATTATTTCACATTTTAATATTTTATTTTCAAAATTTTAGAATCTTTCCCATCGACTTCCCAACAATCATTTGAAGCAAGTAATGAATCAGAAATGGATTTTTGGCAATTTTGTATACCAGAATTACCGGAAGGCAAGATTTTAGAAATCATCATTTTAGCTACATGGGGAGATCCACATTATGTTGGTTTAAACGGCGTGGAAATATTCTCCAGTACCGGTTTGCCGGCTGAAATAATTGATGTAAGTGGAAAGTGAAAAAGGATATTTTAGCCACTTTTTTTTTAAAAAAAAACACGTATTTATCTATTAGCCTAAAGCCCAAATCTTACCACGCTTCTTTCGTTGCTTTTTTGGTCCGCTGGCTAGCATGCTTGCTGTCAAAGATGGAAAATGACGTCACAACGAGCCCAGCTTGTTGCCCGCATGCTGAATTTGCAAGTTAGAACGTGCGCTATTTTTGTAAATGGATCATAGACCATAATGAATAAAGCCCGAATTACATGACCATTGTTTTCTGGGCTAGCTAGCATGCTTGATTTTGTCGCGGATATCGGCGCTAGATATCATGATAGTTCAACGCGAAGCAAGAAAGCATGTTAGATTTTTGAGTGAGATTTGTTTTAACTTGCTACATTTTCAAAAATGATAAACCACATGACAATATACAGCCCCTCTATTGGTTCGAACGAACGAATCCATACACAAAAATAGTGCACGTGCTAATTAGCAAATCCAGCGTGCGGGCAACAAGCTGGGCCTGTTGTAACGTCAATTTTCCATCTTTCACAGCAAGCATGTTAACCAGCATACCAAAAAAGCATTGAAACAAGCGTCGTGTGATTCGGGCTTAATTTTTACGCATCGTAACTCATAATGCTATGATAATAATGATAGTAATGATTATTGATTGGATTAGATAATCATACAGCTGACATTTTGATAGTATATTCTGATTTTAAGTGTTAAATTATTTATACATATACATGCAGGGCCGGTCCTGGGGCCCTTAGCGCCTGCATGCAACATTTTTTCTAGCGCCCCCCCCCCCTATTAAATTGAACTGTTTTAACAGTTTATTATTAAAATTATATAAATATTTACATATTTTTTCAAAAACTGAATTTGCAAGTTAGAACGTGCGCTATTTTTGTAAATGGATCATAGACCATAATGAATAAAGCCCGAATTACATGACCATTGTTTTCTGGGCTAGCTAGCATGCTTGATTGTGTCGCGGATATCGGCGCTAGATATCATGATAGTTCAACGCGAAGCAAGAAAGCATGTTAGATTTTGAGTGAGATTTGTTTTAACTTGCTACATTTTCAAAAATGATAAACCACATGACAATATACAGCCCCTCTATTGGTTCGAACGAACGAATCCATACACAAAAATAGTGCACGTGCTAATTAGCAAATCCAGCGTGCGGGCAACAAGCTGGGCCTGTTGTAACGTCAATTTTCCATCTTTCACAGCAAGCATGTTAACCAGCATACCAAAAAAGCATTGAAACAAGCGTCGTGTGATTCGGGCTTAATTTTTACGCATCGTAACTCATAATGCTATGATAATAATGATAGTAATGATTATTGATTGGATTAGATAATCATACAGCTGACATTTTGATAGTATATTCTGATTTTAAGTGTTAAATTATTTATACATATACATGCAGGGCCGGTCCTGGGGCCCTTAGCGCCTGCATGCAACATTTTTTCTAGCGCCCCCCCCCCCTATTAAATTGAACTGTTTTAACAGTTTATTATTAAAATTATATAAATATTTACATATTTTTTCAAAAACTATTTTTAATTATTCTGAATTTAATACACAAAAAATTAGATATAATATAGAAGCGTATAAAATACATTGATTTTAAATTTATTTAGAAAACCAAGCGATTTGCGGGTTGATTATAATCAAATATTTTTAAATTTTCAATTATTTTAAACGTATGTGTAATATTAATATGTAGGTATTGAAACATTTTACTTATTTATTGTGCGATTTATTCTATTGAGCAAATCATGCCAAGAGAGCTAAAAAAACTAGCTTTTAATTTTCAATCATAACACTCGTATTTCGTGTTAGATTTTTTAAATTTTAATTTAATTTAATTTTTCATTATTTACAATATCCAAAATTACGTCGTAAACTTCTTCTTATTGATATCGTAAGAGCCGAACTGTATTCATCCTTGCATTCCCGTCATATTCAGAGAATGAGATTGTTGTTTTAAAGTTAAATTTTTGACGTATTTTAGAAGTATTGCCCAAAAATCAGTAAAAATGTAAAGAAATTACACATTTCTATCTTGAAAAAAAAAACTAATTATGCTTGATATGTATTATTTCTGCATAGTTGATAATTATTAAATTTAGCGTATGGATACCACTAGGTATAAAAAGAAACTTAAGATTTTTGTTCCAAAGTAAATTTTGCTTTTATTTCTCATATTTGTTCCATTTCCATAACCTTAACCACGCATGTCTTCAACATTCAAAGTTAATCAGACGCGAAACATTTGCAACAAAAACAAAAGCTTCAATCTTCTTTTATCTATGGCTACAATTCAATTTTTCGGAATAAATATGCCATTTTTTAACCACTGAGTCCTATTGTTCATTTTCCCGATTATAATTTGTTTATATTTTTAACAAGTTCTGTTTCAACTAAATCAGCTCGCAATTTTTCGTCAATAATGCCCAATAAATAATTTATTCTTTCGCAGGTTTGCGCTTATGGGATTGAACACTAGATTCACTAGGTAATTTCTTTTTTGATTCCACGGTAACTTCAAACAAAGAAAAAATTGAATAAGTAGATTAAGCAATAAACAGAGCTGTTATTTACTAATTTGCACAGTTATTAATCGGTTAATGGTTTCTACTGATATAACATTGCAAAATAACTATGCTTTTTATGTCTCCGTATCCCTATAGTTAAGTTAAATTGTTTATTATAATTTATTAAGTATTCCTAATTTTATATACATTATAAAAAATGTAAATAATGTATTATAAATTTAATTTCCGAAACTCGATTTGGCGCCCCCTAAGGCGTGCGCCCGCATTTTTTGCATGCATCGCATGCAAGGCTGGACCGGCCCTGTGTACATGCATATGTAGTCTAATAGGGAAACAGTATTTTGTCATGTGGTTTATCCATAAACTTTATAATACACATGAACTGCTAGTCCTCATACATTTCCCCTGTTAAAAAGTGTCAAATATAAAGGGCGACATCCACGTCAATCAAATACCCAACGAATGTTATCGAGAACGGTCCTGGCACAACACACACACCACTATACACTAAGTGGGTCCAAGGGCTCGCGCCTGAACCCGACAGACGTCCTCGAAGGATGTTACATTTATTAATGATGATTTTTAACCCTCGACTTGGACCTTATATTGCAGAAACTCTAGTGGAGGTGGGTGGTGGATGCCTTTTGTACTGATGGTTGTGTAACCTTTTGGCGACATCATCATATGTCATATCTCACATTTTTAAATTGCTCGTCGGTTGGAATTCCGATTTTGACTGTATCAAGTGAAAATAATTCGGAAAACTGAACTGGGAACTGGTGATGACAAAGATGAAGAATTGCAAGAGATTTATAAACTTTTCGACTTTAATTTTGATTTTGTCGCAGTTTGTTGGAGAAGGTGTTAAACATTTCGGTTTTACTTCAAATCTATCATTCTACAGGGAAACTTGCAATTATAGAATTTTATCTATTTCAAAATCAAAGTATAGGATTTAACAATATGCAGAAATATGGTTGCTAGATTTTTAGGTTTCGTATCAATATTAAATTTTTAAATACGCATTTAAGTCGAATAAGACTTAAATTTCTTCAAACAAACTTTTCAAGTAACACATATTTTTAGAAATGTTTAGTCTTTTATATAACTTTTATCAAATACATGATTTATTTATATATATTATTATTATTTTTGTTCAAAATACAATTAATTCCACTAATTGTCCTAAAGTCTGTATGCTTTACTTTCCTAGTTTGATTGGTTATTTGTTCATTTACTCAGGTTACAGCCGAGCCGTCTGATATAAATACGTTAGACGGATATATCAATGATCCCAGAGTGCCAACAAATTTGATAGACGGCGTGAATTTAACTCGAGACGATATGCATATGTGGCTGACGCCGTTCACGCCAGGAAGAGCTCACATAGTTAAATTTGAATTTCTTCAAGCAATTTCATTGGCACTGGTTCGAGTTTGGGTAGGTGCAAAGTTATTAAATTTAACTTAAATTTTTAAATTCGCGAACAATAAGTTTGTTTTCGCAAAAAAATCCGATTTGCTAAATTTATTGATGTGTTTTTCGACATTTCAAGTTATTCTGAATCGTCATTCGATGTAACTCGATAATGAGTTGTAACTGACGTTTGTCAATTCTGCGCAACGATCGGCCAAGCCATTTCTTTGTAATTAGAAGAAAAGTGTAAACTGGTATGTCCCCTTTTTATTCTACATTGTTTAACCGATTTTCAAAAATTCAAAAACTGTTCGAACGAATACGGTTGGGAATCGCGTTGAATAGTTTTAGGAAAAGATTGGCTGGGCAAGTTCTTCGTAATAAAATCCTAAAAAAAAATTTTTTGACTATTTTGATTAAACGTATGTCGATAGGTCTCATAATCTGAAATAACTTTCTTAAATATTATAGGCTTACAATAAACGGTTAAATTATAACAATTTACCAAAAATTTGGAAATGCGCCCCGAGCTTATGCGATTCTAATAAAAAATAATGCTATTTGTTCATATGTAGGTTCGGTGTTTCGTAGATAGATACTGATTACAGTTGATTATGTTTTAGTGAAAGCGAAAATTTTATTTAATAACAGTTGAACATTTTACCTAAATAGCTGAATTTCAATTCTTATTGGTTAAGTCGAATATGTATACTTTTTAAAAAATTGCAATTTGATCAAGAGTTAAAATGTTGTATGTAATAATGTATTTAATTCTTTTTCATTCAAAATCCAAGAGTGTTTGTGTTCCTTCCTCGAATCCTTTGATGTACCAAATAGTACATAATAGATAGTGAATTAATTTGTTTTAATTCACATTGATAACATAAGATCTATCTTATAGTCATATATTCATACGCGCAATTAATAAATGAATCGTGATTTATGAAAACTTATTCATATCTGATTTGTCTGATGTATCCGACAGTTTTTATAAATGGCTATTAATCTTCCCGTGTGAATTCTTATTGTTAAAAAGATTTGGTCACATAGTTCTCATAGTGACTCAGAAACAAATATGAATGGTTTTTACCGAACAAGCTCTTCTCCGGATTTGACGTGAAACTTGTTGTACTGATTTCACCCTATCTATTATTTGTAATTATTCTTCGGCAATTTGTTTTGGTCTAACACGTGCATTTTTATGATAGAATTTGGTTATAATTTATTTTTGTGGTAAAAATGATGAAAATAAAAACTTAAATTTTGTTTCCTACTACTAATAGACACCATGTTTACAGTTATGATGAATATTATCTTATCTCTATTATTATAATAATATGATATCTTATATTACTGTATAAATACTTTCGCGGTGAACTATCTTTGAACAAATGTATATACGTACACTGCTTTGGCATGGTTAGTATATAAAGAGATCGAAAGGTGTCACTACTGTTTTCAATTTTTTTGATCGAAAAAATAGATGGCTGCACTACAAATCGTTCGTTTATTTAGGGGAAAACCCGTCGGTTTTTTATAGATTTGATCGCTATTTTCAGTCTAATTTGTAAATACATGTTATTTATAATTAATTGTGTTTAAGTGAATATTATTAAGTTAATATGGTGAAGTGTAATGTACCAAATTGTGGTAACTCCACAAATAATATAAACATGCATGTCTTTCCGGCCAGTAATGATCAAATATACTTAATGATGTATTATGTTTATACAATGAAAGTTTGATGAAAATGTTCTAGATATTTTCAATTTGGCGCAGAAAGCAAATTATTCTTTAATGGATGACCTAACTCCTTTGGTTTGTGGGCGAAATCACAATGTCTGTGACGCGCACTTTACGAAAAAATGTGTGTGTTGTTTATTAAATGTTGAATACTACGATTAGGGGGCGTTCATTAATCACGTGATCGATATTTTAAGGATTTTAGGACCTCCTAAAACCTTGGTGATACGTGATGATATTCAAAATCACCCCTCCTCCCCATCAGCAAACATCACGTGCATTTTCAGTTGCAAAAAATCAAAAGAAATTTGATTTTTTTTTAATTCAAGTAAAAAATAAACAAACCTGATATCTTACTAGACCCCTCCTTCCCATACGTGATTTTTTGTCAAACCACCCCTCCCCCTAACAGCCTCTCGTGATTAAAAGACGCACGCATAGATAAGTAAACATAGTTTCATATAAGGACGCACGCCCCCTTATATGAATCTGTAACCTACTTTACTAGTACCATAGATAAAAGAAGAGTATAAGAATATGACTAGTACAGTACGTGGGAGCAAATGAAACTGTCAATATGTCAAAGGACATGTGACGTTGAGGCAGTCAGTATTCCCTTGACAATTTTGGCCACCAGGGGAAGGCGTGTCGTTTTAAGTGACATTTCTTTGGACTTGTCCACTGAGAATTATATTGAAAATTTTTATATAAAAATACGTATTTGCAGTTCACATTATTATATAAGGCTATGAACTAATATAGTTACTAAAATAATATTTAAACAATAAATAATTGTTAAATTTTTTGTCCATATACTTCTGATTGTCAATTCGAACGATTTATACAAAATCCCATTGCATACTATTCCTTATATAATATTGGATCTTTTATTCCTTGCCTTAACTTCAAAAGACACTTCATTTTGTTTCTTAAATTCATTATATATTCCAATGAAAACAATCCAATGTTTAGGATTCAACCTTTAATTGGTAGCTTGTAACATTGTCGAAAACTACTTTTTCATATTCCACTAAAATTTTGAGACCTTTTCTCTAAACATGGCCTTCTCAATATATTAATAAGCGTTTGTTAGATTCGATTTTATAAATATCCTTACCAACCATTTCAATATATCTCAATAACAATAAAATTAATTTACCTCATTTTTGACAATACATTTTTGTACTTTTATTTATGCCCAAATCACTTTAAATTTTTTTTTTAAATAATGCATCTCAAAGAAAGTTATTGTATTCTTAGATGAAGGATACATGATATGATGTTTCTGAAACTGCACGTTTTGTAAACAGAATAGAGTTGGGTAGCCGGGACAAGTTATATCTAGCATATTTTTCTAATTTTAAAATCGTTGTTTTTTCTTTCACGATAGTTATAATTATGATCATTCATATATGGAATTCAAAATGTTGAATATTAAATATATACAGAATTGTCTATGAAGTATAACTGTACTCAATGAAATAATTATAATATACGGATACCCTAAAACTTAAATGCATGAATTGCCGAAAAAAGTAGAGTTAGCTTTATAATGCTCTTATGCAGCAAGTTGATTTATGTAACTATCTGAAGAGATAACTTTGAATTATATCACATGATTTTGCATTAATTAATTTTTTAATAAATAAAGAACATAAGTTATTGGCATATATCTTCTACTATTTTTGATTTTTTTATTCAATACTACAGAACTACAACAAATCACGGGTGCATTCATATAGAGGTGCTCGCCTGGTCAAAATGCAGTTGGACGGGGTAACTATCTTTAAAGGAGAAATTGCAAAAGCCTGTGGCGGAGATAAAGGTGCACCTCAGGCTTTTGGCGATGTGAGTTTTAATATGATAAATAACCAGAAGTTGCATGCATAAGATATATCTTTCTATATAATATCAAATCAAATATCAAATATATTTCATATAATATACATTGTGCTACAAATTATCATTATATTACATAGATTATATTATTATCAATCTGTATCACTTTGGTGATGTAATTGTTGATGACTTCTTTCGCTTCTTTTGAGATTTAGCTTGACAATGCTCTTCAGAAGATTCATTACTAATTTCCTTAATACTACATTGATTCTTTGCTGATGAAGTATTTGGTTGTATGTAACTCATAAGTAATGGCCATGTAAATAAAGTTTTGAATATTTGCTTGAAATGGTCAGCATCTTCCACTTGTTTATGCAATAATACCTCTTCCATATTTTTGGGAGTATTTTTAAAGTTATCATGATTCATTGTTATCAGTAATGATCGCAGGCCTAACAAAGTAGATGAATTTGGTGGTAATAAAGTGTGTGAAATTGAACCATAAGTAGCATTTCTTATTGAATCATCTTCACAATTAATTTCTGTTTTTTCATTCTTACATTTCCGACTATATGTCTTGATTTTTTTGTTAGCTAATGGGTCATAACAAAATTCAGCATCTCCCGATGTTCTCTTAAGTTTTGATGATGTGGGAATAAGCCAATCTTCTTCAATAGAATCATTGTCAGAATCATTATAAATAGGATCAGTATAATGCCCAATCATATAGTTTAATAATAGTTTCTCTGTTTCTGTATAATTATGAAATGTAGTTTTTGATATTTTATTTTTAATAGTATCTTGTGTTAATTTTACACCAAATATTTGTAAAATATCATAAACCATATTTTTCATTGAGTTTAAATCAGATAGATTAAACACTGTTTTCGTCTGTCGATCTTTTATATGTTTATAATAATCCAATTGACCAAAATATTGAGATATTTCCAAATCAATTGAACTAGACGATTCAACATTGCTTAAAGGTGGATTTTCAATCTCAAGTTTTTCATCAATTTTATTGAGAATTTTACCAACAGGCCCTCTTTTAGGTATTCTAGGTTTTCTGGGAGCATCTTGTACTGTTGCTCCTGGATTTTCATCAATGAAGTCTTTCAACAAATCATACCTATGACGGCAGCTAGATCCTGTACGAAAATCCATCAATTTAGAAATTTTGGACCATTTTCTTCCATGTTGTTGTACTAATTCTAATAGTTGGATATCTTTCTCACAATCCCAAGCTTGCACAGGAGAATTTGTGTGTTTTAGTGTATTATTATATCGAACTTTTATTTGTTTCAAAGACCTTCCTGGAAGTATATCTTCAATTGGAATGGCTTTAAAGTCATTATTGTACGTTATTAGAGCAGCAATGATTGCACAATCTTCTTCTTCAGAAAAACGTCCCTTCTTTATGTTAGGATTAATTGTTAAAAATTTTGAATAGATTTGTTCTCTAGTTCTGAAGTCAAAAAACTGACAAATAGTTCCCCATGAAATAAAATTGTTACCTACTCTAAATTTTTCAACTGCTGATAATAATTTCTGTTCTTCTACAGGTGACCATCGTGCATTACTTGCAGGAATTACTTCTCTATGAAAGTGTATAAAGCACTGTAGATGTGAGCGACCACAATTAAGATCTTTAGCTATTTCTTCCCAATTATGAAACTTATGTTTTTCTGCAGCTTTTATAAGTTTCTCTGTTTCTGATTTTGACCATTTCGCTTTACTTAAGTTCGGATGTAAAACTAAATTCCACATTGCCTTGCATTCATCTACAGAATGTTGAGGAACATTCAAGGCAGCAATTTTATGCCAATCTATCGAAGTTTCATTGTAACAATCATCTCCCACTTGCCTTTTTATTGCACGCTTCAATTTTGATTTTTCTCTAAGTGTCCATTGGTTTGACAAATTCAAGTTTATGTACCTTAAAATATTTTTTTCACGTATCCTGATGGTTTCAACATTTACTGGGCCTGGAAAATAGTCGCTATCTTTAAAATATGGCGCTCCAAAAGTATAAGGACTCAACATCTTTGTTTTATTATTCTCAAAATATATTTCACATTGATTTTTTAAATTAAGTAGTGATTGTTTTTTCATTTGATTTCTGTGAACAAGATTCTCAAGAGCTTTTATCATTTTAATCAGTAATTTTTCATATTTCTTGCTAACTTCAATAGTTTCTTGCAAAAATTTAACTCTTTCCGTATCAATCTTCTTGACGACTAGGGCGTTATTTTCCATATCTGTATTAGCTGTACTATTATTTCTTATAATTTTACTTTGATTTTCTAATTTGGAACTCACACTGAAAACTGACGAATTTCCACTTTTTCAACTGAAGAATTCGCACTTTGTAATTGACCCATAGATAATAAAAAGCGCGTTTAGATCGTGCGCCCAAATTTATTTCCCGGGTTAATTCTCGACTCTCATCGGATTAAATGCCGCGCTATCATCGCGTCCACACCATAGAAGGGGTGCGTATAAAAATTACTATAGAAACGAACCAATATTATATTCAAACAAGAATAACAATTCAAATTCAATATACACATTTATTTAATCACTTATAGCTTATGATGGCTATAGTTTTTAATAAAGTTTTTGCTTCTATGAACAATAATGGTCTGACTGCTGTTCCTGTATCATCGAAGTATTTAACTTCTCGAAGGAATGGTTCATATTTTTGCTAGAAAATGTTTGGTTTTCCAACGATAGCCCGAGCCAATTTCTTGAAATTAAGAGGAGAGTGCTAAAATTTTCGCCCTTGCTTCAAAATCAAAAACTGTTTGGCATATATCGATCGGGCCGCTTTTTCGCAATTAGTTGTTGAAAAAAGAATTGACGATTTTGATTAAACTTACTGAAATACTGAAATATTGTGAGCCTGCGATAAGTCATTAATTTTCAAAATTCATAAACATTTGGAATAAATTTGAATTCTTATTGATTGAGTCGATTATTTACACATATCAGGATATTTTTATCGGTTTTATTTTTGAAAAACTTCTTTCAGCATTTGCGATTGCAACTGAGATTATTGTATGCAAAAATTACCTCGGGAAAACTATAATCAAAACTATTGAATTTTGTTAGAAATATAAATAAATATTGAATTTCAATTAGCAATAGTACATGTTGAGTTTGAAATAAGATTAAGGGTCGTTATATTCTTATATAACGGCTTCGGCTTATATTTTTCAAACAGTCCTTACCATTTATGCTTACTTATCTATGGTCCTTACGCTCCTTTCTTTTTCGAGACATTTAGCAAACCGCTTAATTAATTTTGATATTTTAATTTGGACAATCTATTCAAGTAATGACTTAATAAAATGCTACTTTTTTATTCTGTCATAACCCCCTGAAATTATATTTTTACAAGCTCATGTTTTTTTCGGAATTAAATTTAGTTGGAAGACAGTTTTAATGATCATTTTAACTTTTGTTATTTGTGAAATAAATCAAAAATTGTAACTCAAATAATAATATTTTACATTACTCGCGTTCTTTTTCAGCGACATTAAAAATGATTGAACAAAGTTTTCACGATTAATTAGCTTTTAGTGATTTTTTTTAACATTAATGGTTACTTACGGACGTAGGGGCCCTCCTGGCTCGGGGGCCCCATATTTTTGATACGGCTGATACGGCGGTAGTTACGCCCCTGTTAATTAAAAAAAAAGATAAACAGTTAAACTTTTCCATCATTTGTCAGTGCCCTACAATGTGATTCTTGCAGTGTTAAAGAAAAGGTGGAATTTTGTTATGAATATAAGTTGTTATAATTATAAATATCACACCTTTCAGAGAAGGATTGGTCTGACCGGTAATTTGTCTCTCACTCTTACCCCTGAAATTCCTAGCATTGACACCGTTAAATATATCAGTATAACTAAAATGTATATCAGAAGTCCTATAGTCCTATAGGAATAATAGATGCGAATATTTTGAAGTGTGCTCATTGATACAACTTACTAGGTTTTACGCGTATTTTACACACTCTATCTGTTTCTGTATACTTGAATTTTTACATTTTTCTTGGTATTTCTGCATTGTTGTACACCGCCCTTCTACTTTGACATGATATTTGTTTTAAGTTTGTAACAATAATCACTTAAACAGAAACAGGGCAACAACGGATTAAGGAAAATGATCGAACTTGTGCACCAAAAATACGAAACGGAAGAATGGCCAAACGACATTCTGGATGCATCCGGAATGTTACAATGATAAAAAAAAGCCCAAAGCAAACTAGACACAGGACGATCAGTTTGACTATTGACAGGAAAGGTTCTAGCCAAAATCTTTACGAGACGACTCGAAAATAAGATTAGGATTGGGCAAAGACCGGTTTGGAATGGAAGAGGTACCAGAGACGCCATTAAAATATTAAGAATAATGTGTCGACGTTAACGAGGACATATGCTTCTGTTTCATAGATTGAAATTTTTAGAAAGCTTTCGAGCGTCAACAGGAATACGCTTATGGGGATTTCGAAATTTATTGGCACCGATTGGAGAGACCACAAGCTGATTCAAAATCTGTATATGGGCCAAAAGGTAAAGGTTCGTTCGAATCAGGGAGATGATACAAACAGCGTTGAAATAGGTAAAGGGAGTGCAACAAGAATGCTCCCTGCCATCGATCTTATTCAACATGTTTGAAGAATCAACGAAATACTTGAAGACACTGGAGATTTTTCGATTGGAGCAAAAGAATCACTACCAAGTACGCAGATGATCTCGTGGTGATTTCGAAAACCGAAACCGAGCTACAAATCATGATGAGCAGAATCTTTGAAGTGCGTAGAAGATATGGAATAGAGATCTACATCGACAAATTGAAAGTGATTAGCCGATGAAGATAACTGTAGTTAACGAGAATTGGAAGTTGTGGATCACCAAGTACTTGGGAAGTGTGCTGACGAAAGAAAAATACTGTACGAGAGAGATCAGGGCAAGAATCGCAAACGCCAATGCACTATTTACGAACAAGAGAAAGCTACTAATGAATAAACTGATCCTCGACTTACGGAAGAGGCTAATAAAGTGCTGGAAATTTTAAAATGTGGTGCTGGAGATAATCTTGGTAAAAATATTTTTAACAAGTCTTTTCTCTATTATATCTTCAACCAGTCTACGGACAACACATATATTACACACTATCTATTTGTGATTTTTTTAAATTAGTGTTTTGCGAAATATTGTTTAATTACAAGAGTAATGTTTATATTACATAGTGTAGTGCATTACCATATCATGATACCATAGATTATTAAAATCTTCTAATTTAACACTAAGATTAACTAATTGTAAGTACTATTTACTCTTTATTTTATTCTTTTCACTCGAATTCAATTGTTTTAGTTTTTTATTTTATTTTTAGTGCTGAATGAAGACTAGGATTATAGCCGAAACGTATGGATGTAAGATAATTTTTTGACTAATTTGACTTTTTACATATCAATAAATAAATTCAAATATACTAATATTTAATATTTAAATATATATATACTAGATGACTCGACAGACGTTGCCCTGTATCCACATCTACGTTTTTTTTTATATCCTATACTAATATTTATACCGTTCGGTTCAAAATAATCATTATTGGTTTTCGAATTACTATTTACACCAATATATGAGTGATGTTAAATGTAGAACTGCTTCAAATAAAATGATTATTTTCAATTCCCACAGTTAACACTTTAATTATCCATATAACTAATATTAAAAAATGTTCAATAAAATTGTATATTAAAAATTATACACTGCGATTTATAGAACAAATTTATTTCCAATAGCTCAATTTATTTTAAAGCATTTAAGTGTTATTCTATGGTTTTAGTCATACCTGTAAATGTGGATGTATAATTGAATGATTTTTTGTACACGTGTTGAGAATTGAAATCTTCTAAAAAGTATAACAAATTCAGAAAAAATTAATATACTTATAGCATGCGCGAAAAGGTATAATATCATCTTGGATTTTTCTACCCAAAATATTTGCTTCAATAATGTTGCCTATAATTTTTATAAATTCGTACCATATTTTAACTGGCTTTTAGTATTTTAATATCTAAATTACATTTTTCTCACTAATAATTCAAAATACAACAAGTATTGTGATTCAACGTACGATCAACAAAATTATTGCAATAAATGGAGAGAAAAAAAAGCGTATGCGCTGTGAATTTATTTACGGTGCTCCAATTTGCTTGATATTTTGGGAATATGCTAATCTTAATCTTAAGTTCAGAAGTGAAAACAATTTGCACTCCGTCAGCAACCTCCCCCCCCCTCCCCCGCATTAATTGGATTATAACTCTTTTAATTCTGATTTTATCAGAACTTGTAATATACTATTTTCAAGGTGATTAAATGAGCTACAACTTTCTCTATCATAAATTTCAAAAAAAAATTAAAAAGCAATAATTAGTCAGAAAAATATCTTGTATTTTCATATTTATACTTTTATACATATTCTTTCAGAGATATTGTAATGAGAAATTGGTTCTTTTCTTAAATGGATTTTTTTCATGAAATCACGAGTTTTTTTTAAAATCGTTTGTGCTAAAGTTGTGGTATTCTCTAGAATCCATCAAGATATCTTAAACCAAGTTAATTCTAGATGGAAAACGATTATTTTTAATTTTGGCGAAAATTGCACTCACAAAACTATTTGATCTAAATGAAAAAAAAAACATTGTATGCGTCTTTTATTTGCATTATAGATCACTCATTTTACACGCAGAAGTACTCATTTTAAAGCTTATTTTGAGCACTATAAAAACCCATATTTATATCTAGCTTAATATTGTTCTTAGAAAACTATGAAATAGCGATTTATTAAGATTTTAATTGATATAATTTTGTTCATTACATGATTTTCGTTAAAATGTATATTTTTGAAGATATTAGCAAAAAAACGTTGAAAAACGCAAAAAAGAAACAAATTTTTAGTAGCCAGTAACTTGATAAGTAATTGCTTTTTTGAAAAACATTATTAAACATTTTTCTCTTCTAAATAGTTCTTCTATCAATATCCGACGTTATTTTGAAAGAGATACAATTGCACCACTGAAAAGGGATGTCATCTCCCAGGAAAGTGGCAAAGGAGTCTAAATCAAGTTCACTTCTAAACTTGATAGTACTTGATGAACCTAATTCCAAAATTTCATGGAAATTGGAGCACATTAAAAATATTCCGACCCAAAACGCTCTATTGACTTGAGTAAATATTCCGTATCCAATGCCAAACATTTGAATTTTTGACACAATGAAACTTCTAAATAATTTTTTGAATAAGTAAATTATTTTTGTGTTGTGATTTAGTAAAGTAAGGCAAAGCACGACTGCATTTAAAAGTTAAAAAATAATAATCGGTCAAATTGAATTGTAGGCTAAGTTTGATGTGCGATCACTGACAGACGCATGCGCAGACTGCATCACCTGTTAGACGCATATTGACTGTAAATCTTATATTGTTCTAATTTTTGGCACATCTCAGATGCTTTTCGGCAATAATAATGTAGACATTACATTTTTCTTATTTATTATCATGAATTTATTATATTTTAATATTGCCTTAGCCTATAAGTGAATAGAAATGTTTGGCAAATGATAGTCTTCATTTGTTTTTAATTTAATGTTTAATGTCAAACCATGCTTTAAATATTTTCAAGGTCAAACAATGATAAGCGGTTTTTTGTAATTTTTTCCATTTATTTCTACAATCTAACTATATTTCTACGAATCTAAAAATTCTAGAAAATTTCCCGAACAAACTTCAAGTAGATTCATGAAAATCCGAATTATAGTTTAGGAGGATTAACTATTCATATAAATTTACAAAAGAATTTTATATATAATATATATATATATATATATATATATATATATATATATATTGTAGAGTTTCGAACAAGAATCCAAAAATAATAAAAAATAAAAAAACAAGAAAAGTTTTTAATAAACAATTTCTTTATTTAATTATTTGTTTACTGTCGACGTTTCGGAACTAGGTACGTTCCATCTTCAGGACATCTGTCAAGAAATATGATCTTGATGAGATTTTAGCAAACAATATGTTTAGGAAAAGAAAATAGATTTCTCTTAAATAATAAATTAATTGCAAAAAAAAATATAATAATGTACAGAAATATGATAATATGATCAAAATGAAAATGATAAAAATGATAAAAGTAAATGAGTGGATTATCAGAACAGGATATTAAACATAATAGAAATTTTTTTGAAAGTTATGGAAATTTTTTTAAGAAAAGGTTAATGACGAAAAAAAAAAATTTCCATAACTTTCAAAAAAATTTCTATCATGTTTAATATCCTGTTCTGATAATCCACTCATTTATTTTTATCATTTTTATCATTTTCATTTTGATCATATTATCATATTTCTGTACATTATTATATTTTTTTTTGCAATTAATTTATTATTTAAGAGAAATCTATTTTCTATTCCTAAACATATTGTTTGCTTAAATCTCATCAAGATCATGTTTCTTGACAGATGTCCTGAAGATGGAACGTACCTAGTTCCGAAACGTCGACAGTAAACAAATAATTAAATAAAGAAATTGTTTATTAAAAACTTTTCTTGTTTTTTTATTTTTTATTATTTTTGGATTCTTGTTCGAAACTCTACAAAATATACACAAATCCAAGATTCTACCATTCATATATATATATATATATATATATATATATATATATATATATATATATATATATATATATATATATATATATATATATATATATATATATATTAGTATATGGTTTATTATGCAAAATATTCGTTAATAACGTACGAGTTGAAATTTTTGCTGTTTTATTAAAGTCATTTTTCTTTATTAATTACTTCCCGTAGTGTAAGTTATAGTAATAGCAAAAAATTGAAAAAGAAAATGTTTATATATCTTTACTTTCCTGAACATTTTGGCATACCTTAGAAAAAATAAATGTATGTGTGTGTGTGTGCGGATACAAATTTTAGTCGACGATTTCGGAAACACGAATCAACCGATTTGAATAATTCAAAAACTATTAATTCAATAAAACTGAACCACGACTGACTTTATTGAAATCTAAAATATGACTCGTGCCTAAGAGATATTTGCGTTGTTTGTGGTCTGGTCAAACTTTGAGAAGAAGCGTTTTCAATAAACACGTGCAGCGAACTGGTGTAAACTGTTCAAAACTGACGGTTTGCAATTGTTTGAATCAGTGAGCGCAAGCGCGCACGTGCTCATGACGCAGTATTCATCAGTGTCGGACAGTTTTCGACAGTTTGGGCTCGGAAGGACGTCACGAATTTTTTTCCAAATTAGGCTACTATTATTTGTGAAAAACTTAAAGTTGTGGTTGCCATTCCCAGCTAATGTATTATGATCAATTTAAAATAATCGGCCAAAGAGTTCGCTTTTATATCAATTATTTAATTTCATCCACATTCTTGAAATATGAATTACAATTAATAGCTTTGACATATATTCGAATTTTTATATAATTTTATCATCCTAATGCTCAAATTATGTATGAAATGTCTATACTTACAGACTATTTTATTCACGACGCGAGAAGATATATTAGAGAACGTATCACTTCACGATAAATGTTTCACCTTATTGGGTTCTTCAGATACATTAATAGAACCCTATTTCGAAGCACCATTATCTCATCAGTTGCCATATGAAGTAGGAACAGAAAGACCTTTAACAAAAGCCAGTGGAAGTTCTTCAGCATTAAATAAAAATTCATCGCATAATTATGGTGAGGTCAGCTAGGACTTAATAAGTTTTATTATATTTAATGATGTGAATTTTATTTCTCAAATGTCATGTAAATAATTTTTAATATTTATTTAGATATATTTATACATGTTATATTATTAAATCATTGTTATATAAATTAAATATTTTATGTATTGTTTATGTTTTTATTCTTATGCATGCACTACTGTACCATAAGTGATTTTTCATTTATTTAGGTTTGAAACATCCTTTGATAAATTTGGCATCCCTTACAAAAATGAATATATACGTGAGTATATATACATAAGGTGTATCATCTAGGCATATGTTGTGTAGCATAAGCGTATATGCATGTTCTTAAATACGTATTTATATTTTTATATATTTATTCCACTCTTACATACGTATGTATGTATACACTAATTTTTATTTATTCTGCCTCGTTTTTAAGAGAAGGATCAAGAATAATCAACCAATGATATGGCAATACAACGTAGGATGTAGTATTAATTCAGAGGCTTAAAAATTGCATTAATAAAGACTTCTTTTTCTTTCTAACTATAACATTAATTATTACCAATTTCATTGAATATACATTATTTACATATACTTTTAATGTGGAATCATGTAATCTCAAAAGTTAAATTTGAGTTAAAGTTAACGTCAGTTGCGTTATACACTATGGTTAGCTGGAAAAGTCCCGGATATGCACCTTGCGGAACGGATGTTGAAAAAATCAATTCAAGAAAGCGTCCTGAAGTTCATATTCTCCCGAGCCTAAATATGTCGGGTTTGTACTATAATATATGATTGTATTATAATAATAATTATTTTAGAATTTACTGTATCAATGTCAATTCATAAAAATGATGTAGAGTCAGTGACAGATTGTCGAAGGACAATAATCTTACCTCAGATAATTGGAAACAAGTTGCTTAGATATTTGTTTTGAATAAGGTTGATGTATATTTAAATCAAGTATCCGTCTTTTTTTGTAATAATTTATATAATAATATGCTTCTTCAAGCTTTATAGAAGAGGGTGGATTAGAAAATTTCCTTTACGGGAATTGTGAAGGAGTTCTCTCCTCTCACAGAGTCATGACTAGGAGAACATCCTGATGTAGGATCAGGCGATAATTCTGATAGAGGGCAAACATAAATTCTAAATATCATTTACAAAGAAAAGAAGAAAATTTACAGCGGAGGACAAAATTCTTGCTTTAAATCTGTTCAAAGAATCTGCAAAGGCATAAAGTGTATAAAACTTTATTTTGTTTATTAAAAACACATAGTTTTATAGTTTTTTATCTTTTATAACAGGTTTAGCGATAATGTTTTCATCATGATCATAACATGGGTGAATGCATCTCTATACTCTTCTTTTATCTATGTTTAAAAAACACTCATACATAGTAACTACAAAGATTTCATGCAACTTTGTTAATGATTGATTTTGATAGCAAAATATCTATTAAATGCAGAGATAATAAAGAAAAATGTCTCGTAAATGAATTTTAATCCTAGGAATTTGTTTTCTCTGAATTTTAATATCAATATATGTTTTTTTAAATTTTTGCATTCCTTGTCATTCCATACTCTTGCGCTTTAAGTGTTTAAATAAGTTTAAATTTATTCATTAAAGTTATTTTTATTTAATTTGTAGCACTTTAAAATTATGTCTGTAATATATTTTAGTTAATATTAGTCAGTTATTTCTGTTTACTTTATAATTCTTTATTAATATGTCTGTGGTATATTTGAAAATGTATTTTGTTCTTATTTTCAATATTAAAATTGATTCAGATTTTTTGGCTGTATTGATTATATGAACAAATGTAAATACTCTTTATACTCTTCTTTTATCTATGTGTAAATACCCATAGATAAGTAAATACCAGTAATTGATTTATAAAATGTACATGTGCTGCCATCTATAATCAAAGTTTTTCATTTCGATCCAGATAACGTCAAATCGCCAGACAGCGATCTACTTATGCTTTTTTATCTATGATTGACTGATGGTTAGCTGCGGCAACACTAAATATTTTGACAGCGCTTCACAATAGTAAACTTAGAGAAGTTTTAAATAATAAAATGTATAATATCGTTTATTTGTCACTTATGTTACTACACGGTAATATGTCTGTATTTTTAGAATGACACTTGCTTTGAGATACACTAAAGAAATACCCGATTAAATCCATTTCGCAATTTCCAAAAATAACTATGAATTGGTTATATAAATTCATATTTAAGCACTTCGCGATCTTTTAGTGGTATAATATTAAAAATTACAATTTTCCAATTAGCTTATTAGTATTTAAGTAAAATGCCAGGAAAGGTTAAAGTTAAAGTACTAGCGGGTCGTAATTTGCCTGTGATGGATAGGGGAAGCGATACTACTGATGCATATGTTGAGATTAAAATTGGAAATGTCACACACAAAACCGATGTTTGCAGAAAATCTTTGAATCCTCAATGGAATACAGACTGGTACAGATTTGAGGCAAGTACCAAAATACTTCGAGCTTCCTACAACAATTTCTTTTATTCATTAAGGTTATTATTGATATGGTTTAGATAATTGTAGAAAATCTTCATAATTTAACTTTTACATATATATATATATATATATATATATATATATATATATATATATAAATATATAAATATATGATGATAGTTTTGTCGACGTTGATACATATTTGTAATAATTTTGCAGTCCAATCGTCGAATTAAAAAAAAGATTAAATAACAAAATTATTTATTCCATTAAACGTTTCGTTATATTTCTTCTCTGTTTCTCTTTCCCCTTTCGTTTCTCACAACTCGCTCCCACTCCTTCATTACACGTGCATGACTACACTGCGTTGTAACCTTGATCAATGTCCACAATGCACCGCTATCAATAACATTAAATATTGGAGGGCAATATATGCTCCTTCTATTTCTCGTTTGTTAATATAATAGTATTTTATTATTCTAAACAAATTTAGTGTTCAATCAATTTTTCATCATAATTAATTTTTCTGTTGTTTTTCCTGGTTTGGTATGTATAATTTCCTCCTTTTTATATATTTATATTTATCATCAACTTTGTATTTATGTTATATGTTTTTTAGATTACTGAATGATGACACACATCAAGTGTCGAAACGTTTAATGGAATAAATAATTCTGTTATATAATCTTTTTTTTAATTCGACGATTGGGCTGCAAAAATATTACAAATATATATATATATATATATATATATATATATATATTTAAAATATTTTTTTGCAGCCCAATCGTCGAATTAAAAAAATGATTAAATTAATTTTTTTTTATTCTATTAAATGTTTCGACATTTAATGTATGCCATCATGCAGTAATCTAATAAGGAAAAACACAGAAAAAATTAATTATGTAAAATTTATTGAACACTAAACTTGTGTATAAGAATATCATAACTAATATATTTAATAAACAAAATATTTAAAGAAGCACATATTGCCTCTTATATTGTATGTGTTCAATCACTGTGCATTATGACAACAAAACTATCATATATCTATAGAATCTTGTGATATGAGTGGGACGAATATTAAATGTTAAATATGAACAAAGCAACACTCAGATTTTTAACACAACATTAATTACAAACTTTTTGAGACCTTGGTATGCCCCATGCCATGAGTGTTGCTTTGTTCATATTTAACATTTCATATATATATATATATATATATATATATATATATATATATATATCTTCTATATATATAAAAATAAGTCGGGTTTTTCTTCCTGACGAAATAACTCCAGAACGCACGAACCGATTTCGACAATTTTGCATTCGTTGGAAAGGTCTCGGGCTCCGCAAGGTTTATAGCTAAGAAAATTAGTGGTGCATGGCATCGTGCCCTAATGCAAATTGCTGGAACTTCATGCACCGTAATTAAATATTCGAGTAATGACATTAGGGAGAATTATCAGAATTATCCTTAGTTAAGTCAACGAGCAATTCTTGCCGCAAAGAATAATGATGTCAACGCACTAAATTTCACCATTCAATCAAAAATTGCTGGCAATTTGGTGACATACCAATGATTCCGACTGGTCTTCCGTTTGACTTCAAACGATTGCAATTTCCAGTTCGCCTTGCGGTCGCAATAACAAGTCGCAAGGTCAATCGCTCACTGTTTGCGGGATAAATTTCAAATAAATTATTTAGAAAATCATTGTTTTTCACATGGGCAGTTATACGTTATACGATATACGTTGCCTATATATATATATATATATATATATATATATATATATATAAACAGTTGCAGTATATATATATATATATATATATATATATATATATATACTGCAACTGTTTTGAAGAAAACAAAACTGAAACAAACCAAATTAAACTGATTATTTGATTGTGTTATTAAATATTTCAAAAGCTTTAAAGCAACATTTATTTTATAAGCACTTTTGTACTAAGTGTTTTGTGCTTAAGAATTCCATGTTGAAATATCAGTTTTAAACCACATTGAAATTTTTTTATTCAAATAATATACAACATTTTGTAAATATATGTTTATCTGAATAATACTGATTGCAAGGCGAACAGTAAACGTTGATTTCACAAAGAAATTGATGAATTAGATAACAATTGTTTATTTATTATGATAATGCATAAATAGTGTTTTTATTATTTTAAAAGAAGTTAATAGATTAATTTTGCACTGCTTCATATTGGAGTGCAAACTTGCAAAGACTATAATGATTCAAAGGTAAATGAATTTATATTTTATAAATAGGTAGATGATGCAGAATTACAGGATGAACCTTTACAAATTAGGCTTATGGATTATGATACATATTCAGCAAATGATGCAATAGGAAAAGTATATATTAGTTTACATCCATTGTTGCTGTCTCCTGCTCTTGTTGTTGATAATTATGTTGTTCCCATTTCACATTCTGGGAAAGGTATTTATGTAAATAGCATAGTATGGCAAGATTTCATATTTGTATAGATTGACCAAAAGGCTTACATAATTTTTTTTTCATAAAATGAACGAAAATTTGATTTAAAAAATCTAAATTAACGATTAAGTGTCATAAAAACATATGCCTTGAAGCTGAATCTGCAATTTTTTCAATTTTAATTAGAAAAATGAACAAGTTTTAAGTTATACAGCACTGTTGAATCCTTAGTACTATCTAAAAATAATAAATGGAAAAGTATAGTATAGTATTTATTACTATGATGTATAATTGTATTTTATAATATGATTAGTTTTGTTATATTTTGAGCTATACCTCACTATGGTGCATTTTTTTATATTTTTATATCACTTCTGTTCTATATATACACACACAGATATATATATATATATATATATATATATATATATATATATGAGTGGTCTCTAATCGAATTTCCTTGCTCCCAAGGGCTCACATGGTTCGAAATTGATAAAAAACGATTCTTTGAAAGTTTTAGCTCTCAATATTAACTTTTAGATAGTGCGCAATTCAAAATTCGTATGGAAATAGCATGGAAAAAATTTTGAAAATTAAAAAAATTAGGTATAACTTAGCTACAAATGAATTAAAAGTGAAAATTCGTGTCATTTTTTATTGAAAATTCGAAGCTTTGCAAAATTTTTGAAATCTTTTTTATGCTATTTTCATACAAAACATTGATTGAATTGCGCTCTATCTAAAAGACAATATTAAGAACTAAAACTTTCAGAGAATTGTTTTTTATCAATTTAGAACCATTTGAGCTTGATGTCCATATTAAGGACCACCCTAAAATATATATATATATATATATATATATATATATATATATATATTGACCAGTTATGTTGATTCGGGCAGTAACACCAAGTAAAAAAAACTAAAGCAATTGTGATGAACTTTATTTAACCATACATGTAGGTCTTCGTCGAAACTGTTATTCTGTGGAGCAACTAAAATGTTTTAAAATTAATGTAAAAAAAAATTATCTAAACTTATAGAACTTACAGATAAATCTTTACAGAAAGTTAATTACACATAAATACACTATACTAATTACAAAATTTTAAGTCAAGCTATTAATAATTCAAATCTATATATTCAGTTTACAATTTTGAAATTACATATTTTTGTACAATGTTGTTGAAGTCCAATGTTGCTTACAAAGACTTTTTGAAGATGTAATATAAAACTAGTATAACACATGTTTTTGGTAAAGTAATAAAAATGACACACTTAATTCTGATTTAATGGTGTTTGAAAAATGGTTAAGGAATATTTTATAGTCATGGCGTACTTGCATGGATATTGATCCAATTTTGATAAGTATTTTTTGCCTGTTGGAATCTTGCTTTAGTACTTTTTATACTATATTTTAACAAATTTCTATTTTTTTTTTTCGCAATAGGCGGTGTTATGTCTGGATGGATACCTGTGTTTGATACAATGCATGGTATTAGAGGTGAAGTAAATGTTATTGTTAAAGTTGAATTATTTTCTGATGTGAACAAATTCAGACAATCGTCTTGTGGACTACATTTTTTTCACTGTAAGCAATTCTATAGTTCATAAACAAAATCTTTGTAATGTTTTCAATTCATGATGTTTTCTAATGACATTGAAGATGAAGATAGTTTTATATTATTTTCAGTATTAACACTGAGATTATATTGTACAAACATCTATTTGTAGCTCCAATAATTCCTCACGGTTACCACGCTCAAGCTATACATGGCTTTGTAGATGAACTAGTAGTTAATGATGATCCTGAATACCAATGGATTGATAAAATTAGGACACCTAGAGCTTCCAATGAAGCACGTCAAGTTGTTTTCCTCAAATTATCTGGTCAGGTATGCTGATGATATGAATCTATTTTATTTGAATAGTTTTCATACTTGAGAAAGTAATACTTTTAAATTCTCCATTCGTACATAATTTGTTTAATCATATAACACATCATATTAGATGTAACATTGTTGCTTTAGCTTTTGAAATTGTTATAAAGGAAATTGGTTTACATTATCTTTTTTTTTTTTACTCAATACCTACATTATTTAGATATAATTTCATCACTACCTTTGGAATTAAATGGAATAATTTTAAGTTTTTTTAATTTTGTGTGGAGATAATGATTGGTAATCAAAGCCACTGCATTTTTGTTTTATTTTTATTTTTTCACATGCTAAACAACACAAATGTAGCATAATGTGAAATGGCAAAAGTCCATTGCCAAATGTGAAAAGATTTATGTAAAAACGCAAATAAAATAATAGTTGGTTAACATTTTGATTAGTGCTATCTATGTCTTTCATCATTAAGTTGATTCACTAGTAACTCATTTTTGCTTCCCAAATCTATTCTTCACTTCACTGACCACTTCTCTTTTCAGTTTTATATAATTCATTCTTTATTATTATTATTAATTGTATTTTATGTACTATGTAACTCTGAAATTTTGCAAATAGATTATACATTTTTATAAACATGTTTGTTTTTAATCGACTTTCTTGTTCGATGCACAATATAAAATGTTCAAAAATTCTATATTAATCCATCAAATCTGTATATGTATGTATGCATATATATATATATATATATATATATATATATACACCTAAGTCTGTTTTTACACGGAGATTGGTTCCAGAAGAAGTCGTGTAAAAAAAAAACGTGTAAAAACAGACATTGATCTTATACAAAAATGGGTGATTTGTTCTAATCTCTAAAATCTATTAAAATTAGTGAAAAACAAGGATTTTTAAGAACAAGAATTCATGTTTATTTTATTAAATCAAATATATAATGCTTAGTGCTATTCACATTTGCTTTGACCAGTAAAAATTGTTCGTACGCGCTAAAGGGGAATTCACTTAAATTTTTAAGCTAGTGTTCGCAAACTATCGATACTATCGATGGTTTCAGACTTTCTCTTTCATAAATACTTTTTTTGTGATATGAACATACTTCGCAAAAATTAAATTTGACAAGAAAAATTATGTACATAAATTCAAAAATGGAATAAAATCGTGTAAAAAAATTAAAAATATTCAATTTTCAAACCGTGTTATATCAAAACCGTGTACAAAAAGACCGTGTAAAAACAGACTTAGGTGTATATATATATATATATATATATATATTTCAAAGTAACTAGCAGCCCATTCGTCGAAATAAAAAAGGTATAAAGTGTAAATACTTTTATTTATACGTTTCGACACAAGATGCGTGTCATCATTCAGCAACACAGGACAAAAACACTCAACAAAAATTTATTTTAAAAAATTAAACTTAATAACATATTAGAGAAAAACATTTTTTTAGAAAAAATTATGAATAACTAAAAGATTTGAAACTAATTTGACTAAAAGACTTGAGTCGAGTCTGGATGCTCGGTATGGGCGTGTTTCTCGTCTCACAATTATGTATTTTATAACTTTTAGTCAAATTAGTTTCAAATCTTTTAGTTATTCATAATTTTTTCTAAAAAAATGTTTTTCTCTAATATGTTATTAAGTTTAATTTTTTAAAATAAATTTTTGTTGAGTGTTTTTGTCCTGTGTTGCTGAATGATGACACGCATCTTGTGTCGAAACGTATAAATAAAAGTATTTACACTTTATACCTTTTTTATTTCGACGAATGGGCTGCTAGTTACTTTGAAATATGTTTCAACGTCGAAAAAACTATCAAGATATATATATATATATATATATATATATATTAGGGTGGTCCTTAAAATGGTCATTTTCGAATTTCCTTGCTCCCAGGGGCTCAAATGGTTCCTAATAGATAAAAAACAATTCTCTGAAAGTTTTAGCTCTTAATATTAACATTTAGATAGAGCGCAATTCAATCAAACTTTGTATGGAGAGAGCATGGAAAAAAATTTGAAAATTAAAAAAAAATGTTTTAGGTATAACTTAGCGACAAATGAATGAGTTTTATTCATTCATTTGTTCGCTAAATTACATCTAAAAAACATTTTTAAAATTTTTCTATGCTATTTCCATACAAAACTTTGATTGAATTGCGCTCTATCTAAACGTTAATATTAAGAGCTAAAACTTTCAGAGAATTGTTTTTTATCTATTTGGAACCATTTGAGCCCATGGGAGCAAAGAAATTTGGCCATTTTAAGGACCACCCTAATATATATATATATATATACATGTGCGTGTATGTGTTTTCTGATAAATATGCATCATATAAGTTTACTGAATTTGTAGGTGCAAAGAAAAATTGGCCTAAAGGCTTTAGATTTAGGAGCAAATGCTGTAATTGGATATACACAATGTTTTGACTTAGAAGCAGATGTTGGTGTAGTAGCAAGGGGTGTAGGTACAGCCGTTACTCTTGTTAAACTTCATGACGTCAGTCATCAAACTAATAATTACAACACACAAGATTCTGCACAAGCTGAAGAGTGAGTATATTGTATTTTTTGTCAATTAATGGCAGCTGTAACTATATATATATGGAAATTTTTTAATTTCCTTACTCCCAAGGGCTCAAATGGTTTCAAATTGATAAAAAACAATTCTTTCAAAGTTTTAGCTCTTAATATTGTTTTTTAGATAGAGCGCAATTCAATCGAAGTTTTGTATGAAAATAGCATGAAAAAAATTTCAAAAATTTTGCAGAGCGTCGAATTTTCAATAAAAAATGACACGAATTCTCACTTTTAATTCATTTGACGCTAAGTTATACCTAAAAAAATTTTTTTTTAATTTTCAAAAAAAAATTCATGCTATTTCCATACGAAGTTCGATTGAATTGCGCACTATCTAAAAGTTAATATTAAGAGCTTAATCTTTCAGAGAATTGTTTTTTTTCAATTTGGAACCATTTGAGCCCTTGGGAGCAAGGAAATTCGAAAATGTTCATATTATGGACCACCCTAATATATATATATGTATATATATATATATATATATATATATATATATAAAGGACTGTTATGCATTGTTTAGGAAAATATTGTGGATTAAAAAATTACTGCATTATTTAACATAATTGGTGATATGTATGACATATTGATATATTATTGTGTAATATATCTAATGATAATTTTCATTGCGTTACCTAATTTTATATGGATAAAGTGTTTTAGAACTTGCCTAAATAAGTTTAAATTTAAATGTATTCGTAATATAAAAAGGTGGACAAGTAGTAGGTGGAAATTTTGTTATTATTTCTAAACAGTTGATTGTATATGAATTTGTTGTAAAATGTGTGTTCTGACTTTTTGCAATGATTATTGAAAATTGAATATTATTGATATTTACATTAGGGTAGGGCGGGTCTAGTTGAGCAAATTTTTACTTAAACGGATGTAGCTCCTCAATGACAAGTCTCAATAAATTGTTATGTGGCTTGATGGATTTATTGTTTATCTCTTAACAAAAATGTCAATAGTATTTTGTTTATAATAAGTAAAACTTAAGAGCTACTTAAAGCTGTTTTAATGCGGAAAGTCAAGTAAGCTCAATATAGGTGCAGTAAATTGAGCAAAGGTGTGGGGCAAGTTGAGCACTAAGAAAGTATAATGAAACCATACATTCAATGTTGACTTGTAATGAAATTATATAAGTGTTTAACAATCAGTTTTATATTTATGCTCTTTTGGTGATAGAAAAAAACAAAATTTATAGTTTTTTTTTTTTTGTGAATAATTAACCAAAAGTGGAATCAGCAAAACAATACCGTATCTTAGGAATAACTTCACCATTAGATTCAGTTTTTCTGTTTAAAATCATTATTTTTTTAATATTTTTACTCATAAGCTTAGCTTATATCTTAAAAATAGTAATTTTTCTTTGGAAGTTAATGGTAATTGTCCTAGTAACAGAACAAGTTGTGCAACTATGCTCAACTAACCACAACTTAGAATTTCAAAATAAAAGTTTGTTTATAAAAAA
Organism: Ctenocephalides felis; assembly: GCF_003426905.1. Taxonomy (NCBI): domain Eukaryota; kingdom Metazoa; phylum Arthropoda; class Insecta; order Siphonaptera; family Pulicidae; genus Ctenocephalides; species Ctenocephalides felis. Next base: position 36,784,868 of record NW_020538040.1, on the reverse strand, counting down.
ATGTGAGAATTATACATAGAACCTCTCTGCATACTAAAAGTATGCTAATTATATGGAAAATTAACATTTACCTGATTAAAAATAAATGACATTTGACTATAACAGACGAAAACTTATGGTAAATAACACTCAATGACAGGTTTGAGATATTTTGATTGCCCAACTTGCCCCTAGGCTCAAAATCCGCTTGCTCTATTCTACATAAACAAATTAATTCTACACATCAATGCATTATATCATGTTTTTTTACATCCAAAACAAATTGAATAGGCTAGGCAAAAGTATTTTTTATAATTTTTTTTTTAAAAAAAACTTAAGAGTGACTTTTTTTAAGTTGTATTGTTTAACAATTACACTGTACGAAGTTTTATAGTAGCCATAATAAATAATTTAGAATAAATGGTAGCACATTGTTAAACAGATAGAAAAGTAAAATAATGACTTAAGCTTTTTGTACACATTTTGAAGTTTATTTTTGTCTAAATGGCTCGTAAATTGAAAAATACATAATGCTATTTATTTCGATCATTTTTTTTTTAAGTTATGCATTCAAGATTCATATAAATATGAAAACATATCTATTTCAAATATTATTCTATTATACTTATGCGTTTTATAATTTTTTTTCTCTTTTCCTTAACCTCTATCCATTTTGTGTGTTTCATAACTAAAATTAATAATGTGTTAATTATTAAAATTAATGTAAATGGTTTATCAGACATGCTTTAAAATACCTAGATTTTTTATCAGCGAATAAAAATACTAATATAAAATCTAATGAAGAATTGTTTGATGCTTTAACGTTAGAAAAAAATCTGCAAAAATTTAAAAATAAAATTATTAACCATAATAGATTTAATAAACACACTCATCGCCATAAAAATATTAGACAACGTAAGAAATCAGCGATCATTTTACATAAAAATAAAATGATACATGATAAAATAGTATTTCCTAATTACAATGAATCAAAGGTGAAAGATGGAGATTTCAAAAATAAATTTTCAAAGAAATTCATTTTATCTACTAACATGATCAAAAAGAAAATGAATGCACTGAGAGCAAAGCTATCAGATGGAAATATTAGCAAAGAGTTAATGAAAAACTCCTCAAGCTCAGATATATCTGTCAAATCTGCTCAATCTTTATCAAATTTTAGTAAACAAAGTTTTTTTACAAAGGCCAAATTAAACAAACAGGTAGATACATTATTGAACAGATTAGATAGATCTTTATCATATTTAATTTATTTTGTTTTATTTGTGTGTTAATAATTGCCTTAGGTCCACTTCAGTCTTCAAAGCATAACGGAAAGTCATGCATGCAAATGTAAACTTAGTTCTGAAAATATGAAGGTAGATTTAATTGATGACAAAGTTGAACATGCAGTTACGTTGAATCCCGCAAAAAATATTTTAAAAAAGCAAGATCATATAGAAAAGGATGAAGATGATTCAATATGTTTTGATGTGTTAGAACCACCTTATAGCTCTAGTACGTCATCTACAGATTCTGTTACGTCTAGTAGTGATGCTTTACTAGAAAATATTTCTGACTCCTACAAAATAGGTTCAGAAGAAAATGTGGATACTATTGTAAAAGCAGTTTTGGCACAATCTAGCAATGATGGTGTTACTAAAAAATTATGTTTACCTAAATCGGGCCTTTATAAAAACCACAGCGTTTCCGTAGAAGATATTATGTTATTACGTCCAAAAATTAATGTTATTCCGCCGCAAATCATAAATCGAAAAACAAGACTTAGTCTTAATGATGCTTCTATAAAGCATGGTGTATCTTTTTCTGCTCCAAATTCACCCCAAGGAATCAATAAAGATTGCGATACAAATAATGAGCCAAAGTTCCAGAGACTGTTGCATCACATAGGATTATTACATACGGCACCTGTCACTAACAAAGATTTTGATTTTACAAGAAGACGTCACAGCTCTAAAAACAATCAAGAATATTCTCTGACAAATAGCCTTCGCTTTAGCAATGTAAGGCGGAGTTTTCAACTTGGTTTAAGCCATATTAAAAAACCTGAAATGAAACAAGGCAGTTTAATAGGAACTGCTATGCAAACTATTTTAATGGACAAAATAAATATTATGAGTGAGATTTTGGATGAAAATTTATTAGATAAAGATAGCAAAAATGTTGAATTCAATGCAAGCAAAGAGTTCAAATGCTATGATAGACCTGAACCTAGGGAAACAGTTTTAGGCACTCCATTTATGTCCTTAGCAGATTTAACACAAACTTGTTTGGATTTACAGAAAAAAAGCAATACTTCTCTACAATGTTTGAAGGAAGAAACACCAGAAGAATTTTCCATCAAACCACAAGTAGAACGTCAGCGCAGTTTCAGCTTGTTTGATACAGCAATGGAAACAATATTAATTGACAAAGTTAATGCCTTAATGCTAACATCGCATTCAACTTTACCTTCAGAGGAAAATGATCTTTCTATTTCCAATTTCACATCTAATTTACTCAAATCATCATCAAAAGCTTTGCAAGAAAACATTGACAGTCATGTTATGTCTGATGATATTGAGTCATATTTGTTAGACACTAACCAATCCTTGCATGATATTCCTATGTTTTCCGATTCATGTAGCGACAGAATTGGAAGCAGTCCAGTACATAAGCAGCAGCAGGGTGCTAATCACCAGAGGACAGAGTCTGTTGGAAACAAAACTGCTCAAAGTCCAATCAAACACTCACATGGATTAAATATCAATAGCAGTCATCGCCGATCCTCTGATTCTGACCTGAGCATAACTCCTAAAGGTAATATAAATTTGAGTAATACATTCATACTTGAGTGAAGCAGTTCTATCAGAAAATATTATTGAACGCAAACATCATAGCTATCGTTTTGGGTAAAATATTTGTCCATATTTTCATATTGCACTTCCTAGAAAATTGGGGCAACGGTCTGGATTGTCAATGTGAATTATATAAATGAAATAAATAACAAATATATATATATATATATATATATATATATTTAAAAAATCACTTTTTTTATTTTGTAATGTTTTTTCATTTCACATATGTCTTTTAAGTATTCAGTATTCGACCGAATAGTATGAAGGTGCCGAATTTTCCAAATAACAATGAGTAACTGAATAGTCGTTGCAAACCTAGACATAGAACTTGAATTAAACATGTAGTGCGTTAGTAATATAACAACTGCGGAGAGTGATGACATTAATACGAACGAGTTTAGGTGCTATAAATGCCTAATAGTTGCCGAATGTTTGGTATTTGGCATTCTGCCTGGTATACTGCCTATTTGTTGCAAGTCATATATGTACATAATATATATATATATATATATATATATATATATATATATTCAATAGATAAGTCCTGGATTTTTTCAAATATTGATTGTTTCTTTTCCGAACAGTAAATCCAATAATAAAAAACAATTTGTTTTTTTTGAAGATGTTTAATACGACGTTTCGGAACTAGGTACGTTCCATCATCAGGTTTATTCTGTAATAATTTATATATCCATATCACTAATATTTTTTTGTTAAAAACACTCGGAAAAGAAACAATCAATATATATATATCTTCTATATATATAAAAATAAGTCGGGTTTTCCTTCCTGACGAAATAACTCCAGAACGCACGAACCGATTTCGACAATTTTGCATTCGTTGGAAAGGTCTCGGGCTCCGCAAGGTTTATAGCTAAGAAAATTAGGGGTGCATGGTATCGCGCCCTCATGCAAATTTCTGGAATTTCATGCACCGTAATTAACAATTCGAGTAATAAAAATAATCAACAATTGTTTTAAATAATTTCAAATAGATTATCTTCTATATATATAAAAATAAGTCGGGTTTTCCTTCCTGACGAAATAACTCCAGAACGCACAAACCGATTTCGACAATTTTGCATTCATTGGAAATGTCTCGGGCTCCGCAAGGTTTATAGCTAAGAAAATTAGTAGCGCATGACATCGTGGGCTAATTAAAAATTCGAGTAATAAAAATAATCAACAATTGTTTTAAATAATTTCAAATAGATTATCTACATATTCTACATATATATAAAAATAAGTCGGGTTTTCTTTCTTGACGATATAACTCCGGAACGCACAAACCGATTTCGACAATTTTGCATTCTTGCAGGTCTCGGGCTCCGCAAGGTTTATAGGTGAGAAAATTAGTTGTGCATGGCATCGTGCCTTAATGCAAGCTGCTGGAACTTCACGCACCGTAATTAAAAATTCGAGTAATGACATTAGAGAGAATTATCAGAATTATGATTGGTTAAGTCAACGAGCAATACTTGCCGCAAAGAATAATGATGTACACGCCCTAAATTTCACCATTCAATCAAAAATTGCTGGCGATTTGGTGACATGCTAATGATTCTGACTGGTCTTTCGTTTGACTTCAAATGATTGCAATTTCCAGTTTGCCTTGCGTTCGCAATAACAAGTCGCAAGGCCAATCGCTTAGTGTTTACGGGATAAATTTCAAATAGATTATTTAGAAAATAATTGTTTTTCACGTGGGCAGTTATACGTTGCCTTTTCACGAGTTGGAAAACTATCCGCTTTGTTTGTGTTAACATCAGACCAAAAAAAAAAAAGTAGTTTACCAAAGAGCACTTCAATGAAACGGATAATTTGCGGATTCACTTTCATTTACTTACAGAAGTTCAACTAAAAAACACTTCATTTTTGTAATTAAAATAAATTCATTACTGTTGTATAATAAAATCAAATTTTTCCTTTTCAAATATAAAACAAACAAACAAATTTTTCATCTTTCTCACGAAACCATCTGTTGGCGAAACGGGGTTCGTCAGGTTTGCTAGTATATATATATATATATATATATATATATATATATATATATTAAATGTTAAATATGAGCAATACAACATCACATTTTTTAACACACACTTTATTTGGTAATTACAGACGTTTCGAGACCATGGTATGCCTCATCTTCAGTGTAATTTCAAAACAGTTACTTATATACTACACATTCATTAATATTTTATTTAAATTACATTTAATTTTTGAAAATACAAAAAAATTGCCTGAGTCTTTTATCTAGGTTCTGAGAAGTCTGACCAATATAAGAACAATTACAATCCAAACAATTGGAAACAGTTGGAATATCTTTTGATGTAGATAATAAGAAATGTTAAATTTGATGTAATATTTAACTGATTGCGTGTCCATTGCATGCTACATATGTATTAATCTTAGTAGGACTAATAGCAATAATTTATCATATTTTTTGGGTATATTTACCTTTAACATTTCCACTGGCTATTCGGGTTAATGTGAGCCCTAAACGAACTAAATAATTAAATTATATGAACATTTTATTTTTTTATAAAATAATTAATTTTGAAAACTGTGTGTTAAGAGGCTTAAATTGTTTGTTAAAAACATTATACTTATTTGTATTTTTATTAAACTGTTTTATTAATATATTCTTCCCAACAATTATTAATTCATATAATGCCATTTTCAGCTAATTCTGTGGAACGCTCACAAACATCTGGTAGACCACACAACAGTACAGCTCTGTTAAGGCCATCCATGCATCAGGATAATATTGAATTGTTGGAGTACCCTTTCTTAACATTGACTAAATATCCCCAAGGATTTATTCAACATTTAGGTTAGTACAAATAAATTTTTATTCAGTTTATATTTAGTGAATTATTTTATTTATTGATGGGATCCAACCAATTATTACCTGCACTCATCCTGCTCACACTGAACATTTTCAATGTATGTTTGTTTGTCAAGATATTGATGTTCATTTTAATATGTAGTATTTCAAATAATGTAAAAAAAAAAGTAATATATGTAGTTACATGCACTAGCAAGGTAATCGCAAAAAAAAAACACATTTTTGTGAAAAGTGCAAAAAGTGGGTAATCCAGTTTTTGAGAAAACGGAGTGTTCAATTTGAATGATTTAAAAAACATTTTATTTGCATTGACAAAATGAAGAACTGAATAAATTTTTGGAAACTCAGGTTCAGGGGTTTCGAAATCCAATAAAAAAAGTAAAAAAATATGCCTTTCATTCTGCAATCTGCTTTCTTTTTTTTAAGCAATAACCTGAGACTGCTAACAATAAATAATGAAAAAATAGTATTTACTAGGAATATATAATAAATAATAATAAAAATTGATGTCATGCAACATTAGTTAATATATTTAATGCAAAATATAACTTGATAAACCAAATATAAATTATATTTTTACCACTGTAATTTTAAAATTTAAATTTATATTTCAATAGTAAAAATAACATATGTATTAAATAAGCTTCAATTTTATTAATGCAATGCTTTATGACTTTAAGGTGGTACAGTGACAGCAAGATCTGTTAAATTATTAGAGAGGGTGCCTAATCCCGATGAACCAGAAACCAGAGATACTTGGTGGACTGAGTTAAGAATGGAGATTAGATCTCATGCAAGAGCACTTGCTTGCAATGTTGTTCTCGGATATTCTGAGAGCACTACAATATCGTAAGTTTTTTACAATGTATTTTATAGAGATAAACAAAGGTTAATTATTCATATTATGTTATGAAAGCTAAATAACATAATAATTTTGAATAAACAATAATAAAAAAAAATATTATATATTTGAGATTTGTTTATTTATTTTTAGTTTGTCGGGTATGGTTTTTAGAACATTTTATTTGTTTATAAATTAATGTGTAATTCTATTGAAATACATTTTTTTAGGGATGATATCTGCGTACTGTCAGCAACTGGAACTGCTGCTGTAATAAATTTGAACTACAATGCTGCACCTATAACTGATATTAATTTAGAAACTGCGGCTCATCAAAAATCTTCATATACTAATTCTCAACAACCAATGCATACAGCAGCTGAACTTATGACAACGTCTTTAGATAGAATTCGATTTGAACGTGATGCAAAAGCAGTTAAAGTTGGTGATCAAAAGGTAACCAATATATTGCATTTTAATAATGTCTGAGATTTGTTTATACTTCGTTCATATTTTGTTAATTTGACAATTAACTAGACTATTATTTCATTTTATACTTTCACATTTTTTTATATTTATATTCATAGATATATCCTAATACATGTATCTATATCAATATTTTTATACTTTGATTGTAGGAAAATGTACCAAAAAGCACATACGCTCACCCTTTGGAACATCATTCACATAGCTTACCAGAAGAAACATCCCCTAAGATATCAAATTTTTCTCAACCTGTAGCACCATCGGCATGTTCGATTTGTCACATCCCTTACACAAAGGCATCTGTTCCTTTTCGTGTAAAGATGATAAAATGTGCAGTTTGTAGGTATGTATATAATTCAAAATGTCATATTGTCTGGTAACATTTTCTTGAAATATTAAATTTTACTATTAAGTTACTTTTTTAAATATAATTTACTATAAACATATTTCATATTAATTAAATAGATGTTATTAATAATTAAATTCACAACAGGCGTATTTTTAGAGGTTTATCTAAATACTGCAATTTAATTTTTTATATTTTATGAATCTTAAAAGCACTTGTTATTTTTAATCAAATCTTACATAGCAGCAAGTCCACGATTTGCAAAAGCATTCGAACAAAATATTGTAAGTGGTGTTTAGGCCATTTGCATGCACTTACTGATGTACAAACATAATTCATATTATTGGCAAAAATTAATTTATTTATTGATTAATTAGTTTATAACTTTTGAATGATTGTTGATTAATTTTTTTCAAATGAATCTATAATTTTGCACAATATTATATACATGGTGAGTTTATTTATTTGTTGCTAGAAGTATGTATTGTAATATATCAAAGAGATAGTAATAGATAGTAACTTGTAAATTGTTTTATGTAGTTGTTGGAAAGCTACTCTAACTTTGATAGCAAGAGCTTAGAAATCAGCATCACTTTTATAAAGAATCCATTATTTGTGTGTGAATTATACCCCAAAAAAGCAAGAGTTGGGGCGAGAACAAATGTTTTTAATGATATTCTTTATAGTGCCAGAGCATATAATTTTCTATTAATCAATAATCTATGTTATGTGAAGTATATGTGCGAGATTAAAAAACAATGAAGTTCCTAATTTGACTTACCTTCGCACTTTCAAACTAGTCTTTCAAGCTTGCCTCATTATTCAAAAAATAAAAAATCTTGCATTACAAAAACATTTTAAGTACAATTTATTCCCACTTTAGTCCAAATTCAAATAAATTTAATATCGTTAGCCATTAAAATTTGCTAAAACAATTTTATTATTTTACTTTTGTTGTGCTTTTATTTAACATCAAAGTTTAATAAAAATGGTTGATTTTAAATCACTAATAAATTCTTATTTATATTTTTTATTCAATATCCTTCATATTCATTTTAGGTCGGGCAAGGTTCCTAATGTATTATTCTGCACAGTCGAAGTTCCTGATAGTTTGCAGGTTACTGGGAGGGGATGCTTAGTTCAGGCACATGTGATGAAACCAAAACGTGACCTTAGATCAGAATTAAATGCAAGAGAAATTAGCGATAGTTTACCATTTTTGGAATATGAATTGCATCGTCTTCTTATCTCTAAACTAAAAGTGAAAGGAATGAATGCTATTTTTGGATTGAAGGTACAATTTTAAAAATCAATTATGTTCAATATGCATTTAGTTGTGTATTAGTACAAAGTGCACTTCACTTTGTTTTCTTAAGGAAGTTTGGTAGATATATAGAGAGATGTGCTAATTTCTTGACACAAGATAGAAGTAAACTGGGCAGATTTAGTTTTGTTATGTGAATCCGTTTACAATTTTTTTTAAATATTGAAAATGTATAATAAAAATTTAGCTAAATTAATTTTAATAAAGTAATAAATTCAGTTTCATATTGCACTTTTATATTTGATTTTGCACAGATATAATGTCACATCCAACTATAGCTATATATTATTTAATATTATAATTATAAATATATTATATAACATGATAAATATTATTGATTTTGCAGGCTACAGTAGCCATTGGTGAAAGAATGATAGCTGCTATAGCTACAGGAACAGCTGTGTTTCTAACAGCATTGCCACCGCCTTGCATACCTACAGTCATTTCAGGAAATAGTTTAAAAGATCTTCCACGGCTGGCAGAACTACAAAGAGCTATGCAAGATACTTTAGATACAAATCGTGATGTTTACCAATTAAATCCAACAGATGTATGTAAAGTATTACTTTTATTTGAAATGTAGGTTATTATGGTGGGAGTTTAATAAAAAATCACAAAATATACACATGAGGGGCAGGGGGTTTAAAAGAAATTCAAATTTTTTCAAAAAAAAATCCAAAGATTTAATGTTTTTCTGGGTACTAAAAATGCACCTGATGTTTGATGGCAGAGGGGGAAAAAATTATATTACTAGGGGGTATGGAGGGGTCCAAAAATCCTTAAAAATTGATTACGTGATTAACCACTTAATGCTTATGGCCGAGCTCAGTTCGTTAGCGCAAAACTGGCAAATTTGCATATGAACGAACTCAGATCGTTCATATGAATTTTTAAATTCATTGCAGCATGTTGGACTGCCACTGAATTACTCTTTGAATGAAACTATTTCTAAATAATACAATTTAGATTAACAATTAGTGAAAATGAAACTTTTTTTTTTTAAATAAAACATGCAGCATAAAAAATTTTTATCTACATATTTTAAGCATCTTAAATAATTATTACACACAATTATTATATAATGTTAAAAAATGATAACGTTTGCATTATATTTATTTTATTTTTAACCTTATTTCAGTTTTTTGGTTATTCAACAACTAATAGCTTCATACAAACATTTTGATAAATCTTTTATAACTTAAAATAATTTGTAAAGGAAAATATACAAATTAATTATAAATATTTTGTAAAATTATTTTGTTTTAGAGATTAGATGGGAACAAAGCAAATCCGTCAGACACAGAAGATAGTGATGACGAGCTTGCAGATTTAGATCTGGGTGCGGGAAATAAAGATGCTTGCATTATTGAGGTATAGTACAAAAGTATTGAAACATTTTTAATTGAAATGTATAAAAGAATATTTGTATATATATATATATATATATATATATATATATATATAATATTGCTTTCTACATGTTAATGTTATAAGATAGCCATTGTCTTGTTTATTAGGTAGATGATACTGAAGATTTGGAGATGTTGTCATTGCTGATGGAACCGAGACCTCCAGATGGATTTCATGTTGTGAATACACAAGCAGTGCCTGGTTTACAAGGATTGGAAATCATTAGAAATTTACAGACATTTGTTCAAGTTTGGCGTGCTAAATTACCACACAACCAAGCCAATAGTATGTTTCCAAAACATTTTCAAAGGTATTATATGATTGGATTTTATTGGATATATATATATATATATATATATATATATATATATATATATATATGTTAAAGTAGTTAATTTTGATGTTGAGAAATATGAGTAAGTTCTTCAAGGGCATACATCAAATAAAAGGCAAAGATTTAGAAGTTAATCTTTAATTTTTCCAAACGTTTCGACATAGTATTTTATGTCATCATCAGTGGATCTACAGAATGAATATTGAAAAATTATTAAATTTTTCCAATTTCTGTCATTTTTTCCTAGATTATATTAATTTTTCAATATTCATTCTGTAGATCCACTGATGATGACATAAAATACTATGTCGAAACGTTTGGAAAAATTAAAGATTAACTTCTAAATCTTTGCCTTTTATTTGATGTATGCCCTTGAAGAACTTACTCATATATATATATATATATATATATATATATATATATATATATGCCATTTCACATCATGGTGCCCGAAATGGGCTATTTTCAATTGAAAACATATTTTTAAACTGTATTTTTAAGTGAAAAGGCACATTGCTGCTGCCCAAGGTTGTCCAGAGCAAAATTACAACTCACGACCCCGTTCACACGAGTCCGAGAGCTTTACCATTACACCAAGGAATACTCATATTATATATATAATTTTCTAAATAAAAAAAAATTGACAGATGTTCTGAGGATGAAATATGCTTAATTCCGAAAATTGTTACATATTGAAAATCATTAACAATTGACTGCATGAATGGCATTTGATGAATGATTTCAATATGTATTTTACAAAAGTTATATGTTTGTTTTCTTAATTTTCAGATTATTACAAAGTATCTATTTTAAACTTCGGAGTATGATACCATGTGCTGTCTGTGACTTGAGATTTAGATTAGATTTGCCAGAATCTGTGAGTGTAATAAAATATTGTATTCATACTTTAAGGAAGATTGCTTCTGTGAAATTCTAAAATCAGTTTGCATGCATTTTAATCAGTTATTCTGTCAATATATAGTGATTTATATATACACAATGATATACATTTATCATTTCAAATTTATATTTCAGGATGAACTTCAGCTACTAGTGACGGGAATGGCCCTAGGTTTAGGAGAGCCAGCTAAATTTAGCACTACAAATAAGAAATTTATTTCTCACTCTCTCAGTAAGGATCTTTCACGAGGTATGGATTTATTATTGATTTTTAGTCTGAAATATGATTATTATTGTTATTAAGTTTGCCATATTCAGTGTTTGCCAATAGCAATTATTTGTGCATTTGATGTTCATTGTTTAGCAAAAAATATTTTATTTTGAATCAAATTTTTTATTAGCTAGTTTCTTGATGTGAAATTAAAAAACACATTCAGCCCTTAATTTTAGCTCTAGAATTAATGAGTGAACGACCGAATAAATGAGTGAGCCACTGATTGAATGAATGAGTGATTGACTGAATGAATATATATATCTTTATTTTATTTTATTATTATACACTAGAGCTAAAAAGACGCCAATTATATAATCTTCAATAATACTAAATTAGTATTTTAAATATATTTAATAGGGTTTGTCGGTTTTCAAAAACCGGTTTTAAAAACCGTTTTTTTGACGAAATTTATGAAATTCGAAAACCGGTTTTTTAGTAAAAAAAGCCGGTTTTTACTGTATAAATGGAAAATGACAAATATAGCCTAATATAAAATGCGACGCAGCTATTTGATTCTTGGAATCATATCGGTTCAATAGCGTTTGGAATCTTATCATTCTGCTATGGTTCCCAGAAAGGTTTTGTGTTATCTTTTGTCTAATGTATATATTAATTCTAATGTTTATACGAGTGTTTATATTAATTCAGATCAATGGACTTCTTGTTTCTTTATGTACAGTTTATAAGTTCAGTATTCAGTGTTCAGTGCCATTGATCGATATTTGATACTTATTATTATTTTACTTTGTTATTTTATTATTATGAAAATATATATTATTATTTAAACTATTTATATTTTTGTAGTCTAAAATGTCGGACTGGAATGGAATTATTTAAAAAAAGTAGACAAAGATAAAGCGCGATGTATTTATTGCAATAAAATGCTTTCTTGCAAAGGATCAAGCACAAGCAATTTACATAATCATTTGAAAACAGTACACGATAAAAAAACGAAAAAAATTGTCAGATGCCGGCTCGACTTTACAAACATGTACACAACCACGTATTTTTAATTTTGTGAAAAAAACTAGTTTAGAAGAAATAGTGTCAAAGCTCGCTGCATTAGATGGACTATCAATTAATTGCATAACAAATAGCTCAATTATAAGAGAGTCATTACAAAAACGGAATTATTGCTTACCACAGAATAATTCTAGGGTTATGGAACTTATTTACAACTTTTACGAATCTATAAAACATGAAACTATAAATGAAATAAACTGTATGAAAAATAAAGGACAAAAATTTTCTATAACTATAGATGAATGGACTAGTAAAGGAAATCGAAGATATTTAAATATTTTTGAAATCACATTTTATCAAACAAAAAAATAATTAGAATTTTGAAAATTAATTCATTGAAACTACTCGAAATAGAAAATACTCGTGGCTTAGCTTAATTGTTTTTAAAACTAAAATTGATATTATCAAGGATGTATCTAATTTTTTTTTAATTTAATATTTTTTTTTATTTTAAATTGATTCATATATTCGAAAATTCGAAATTGCCTTTCACTATCATAGAAATATTTACATTCTTAAATGTGAAAGTAATGCATAAATAACGAATAATTATTTTCAAAATTATTTAATTCACATAAACTATTATGTAACTATTTTTGATCTACTAATTAAAATAAAAATAATTTTGTTTACTATTTAACTAAATTTAACAATAAATAATTTCAATCAAATACTGCTTAAAATCGCACTAAATTTGTGGATTAATTTAGTTATTAACAGAATATTCGAGCAAAAATTTATTTTCTATATAAAATTCGAAAACCGGTTAAAACCGGTTTTCTGGCAAAATTAAAATTCGAAAACCGGTTTTCTGAAATGTCGGTTTTTGTATAAACCCTAGTATATAATGTGAAGTTAGTATTTACAATTATTTTTCTCTGTCTTTGTTTATAAAAGGAAATAAATGTAAATGCGGTTTACTTGTGAGCATTTGATACATATTGTTCATCGTATGTACAAGATTAAATTCAATATTAATATGTTCCTTCAGTAATTTAACATCTACAAATGGAAGATGAATTATAGATTTTGAACTTTTGGAATTTTGTTGCTCATATTTATAAAATCATTTTGACAATTGAAATCTTGTGCCAACATTATCAGTATCATTTTTAAAGCATTTTGTTGGACTTTTTGATAGCGCAATTAGAAGAAATTATTTTTTTTTATTTCATTTTTTAGTTATATATAAAACATTATACTTTACAAATTTTATATACTCTGCATCATATATAATTTTATATACTCTGCATATGCATATTAACTGTTTTTAAATATTTTAGTATAGAAACTATTTAATCTGGAATTAAACTATTTTCTGTCCTGAAAATATGAAATAGTAGAAACTTTTTTGGAGAATAGGAATTCCATAATCACATCTTATTACACACAGTCTCATGATGTACATTTTTCAAAATACCAAAGATTACTGCAAAAATATTATATTAAATGTATTGGCAAATACAAGTCTGAGTTTATTAAGTATTAAGTTTTAATATAGGTTTTAATTATTTTTTTTCTTATCAGATAACGATTTAATATTTAGTTTAGAAGAAGAACAATTGTTTGATGTAAATGAGGAAGCACCAGTATCATCTCCCCTACAAGAGAAACTAAACAATTTAGCACTTTTGAGAAATAAGTCGAGCGGGCTTAGTTTATCTAGACATGTAAGTATATATATATATATATATATATATATATATATATATATATATTACATAATTGTATTCCATATGATATTTTCTTTTTTTTCAAGTTTAAAACATTTTGAAAAATTCCTAAATTTAAAAAAAAAAATTAAATAAAATTCAGCTGGACCGAAAAACATTTTAAAGCGCTTTGATTAACAGATTTGGAATTTAATTTCATAGGACAAATATGTGTGATAATAGCATTAATAATATTCAATCAGCCTATTAGCTGTAAGGCTATTTTAATTCACTCATTCGCTCTATACAAGTTTTTTCAGTTTTGATTTGGAATTTATAATACACTTTAATCAATACACAGTTACAAAGTTTTTTGTTATATATTTTAGTTACCTCTTAGAGAACGATATGGGGTGGACATAACTCCGCTAAGTTATGTACCTGGTGGAAGAATTGATAGGTACTTAGGAAACTTGAACTTTTTTTTCATAAGAGAAAGTACTTCTATAAGAGAGAATGGTGGCATAAGTGGATTTGTTCACGGTTTTATTACTGAGGTATAGTAACAAACCAAAATGATTACTGACTGAAATTATTCTGAAATAGTTAATTTGTGTTTATTTTAGTTCACATTTCAAATTTATTTTTTAGTTTTTTCAGTTAGTCATTCACATGTCTCTTTTAGTCAAGTACTCTATTCAATAATATTTATAAAAATATTTTGTGTGTATGTAAAAAATTTAATACCGTTTTGAAATCAATTTTATTATAATAGATTCTTGCAGTGGTACGAGCTCATGCCACAGCATTGGGTGGTAATGCTATGGTGGCATATTATATGACAGAATTAATACTAGTTGACAATTTACATAAAAATCAAGTAAGTTTTAAATTTTTTTCTTTAAAATTTTGAATAAACTACGAATACATTTTTATAAGACACATATTTGTAAACATATTTATATAATTAAATTTCAAATTCCACTCCACATACTTTCTTGGTTTTATTGTAAAAAATAGAAACTCGTGTCTATTTGGTTTTTCTAGTTAAATTATGTATAAATTGATTTAATTTACTGATGATTGATAAATTGTATTAATTGATTCAAGCAATAAGAATAACTATTTATTTCCATATTTCTGGATAGCTGCATCATGAATATGTGTAATAGGGTATTCACAACTTTTATATCCCATTTTGGAAGTTGGAAAAATTCTGATATACCATTATTCAATTTTCTAATTCATCTTTTTGCCAAGATATCATTGAAAATACGCAAATTGGCTCTTTTTTTTCAAACTCACTTTGGTGGTAACTGTAAAATATATCTAGACCGAAAAGTGTGTAAATACCAGAATGGGTTTGTATGGAAATGCTTCCATACCCTATATACAATCTTTTCCCCCAGAAAGTAAATATTATGGAAAGTTTTTGATATTTGCTAAATGAAATTGCATACAAAACATGATATTAAACAAATTTTACTTTATTCATTAAGCTATTTTGCAAGCTTATGTGGAATTAAAATGTTTTATTGTACTTTTTCAGGGTCAGTGCATAGTCAGCGTGGGCGGAGATGTGGTATTTGTTTCTTATTTCACAGATGATTAATTGAAGTCAATTATTTTTGTATATTGCTTTAACAAGTATGAACTGATATAAATAAATTAAGGAACTAAAATATTTGTAAAGTCCCAATAGATTTGTAAAGAGTGCAATTGTACACCAATACAATTAGTTTGGGCAATAGTAGATTCAAAGTCATTTTAAGGTGATCAAAATTTGTGCATTATTACACTGTTGATCTCTTCTTCGACTTACTAAGCATAGATTAATACTTCAAATTATTTGATATGGATGTTTGTTTCTCAAAACAATTCAAAAATATTTAAATCAGATAGTTTTGGAATATATTTATACCAGCTCTATATATTCAAGTGTGTTTGTTTTGCCTCACTAAGTTAATGAGTTCATTTGAAATTTCCAAAGGCTTGACAAATTAATCTCATTGTAAATCAATTTTTAATCAGAATAAAAATTCATAATTTAATTGGAATATAATCACTTATAAAGAAAACTATGTTTGAAGAGATATGATAGTGTATAAAGGATTATTTTGAATTTTACATTGTTTTCAAAAATTTAGGAAACTGAATAATCATGTTTTGGTTATCTTATAATATATAAAGAGACTTCTGTAATATAAAAGTTGTTTGTTAAAATACATAAACTCAGGCTTGCATTTCTTTTGAATTAATTTTATTTTATTTACATTGATGCATTTAACACTTAATATGTGTGAGTTGAGTTGATAACTCAGTTATTCTTGGAGCAGAACTTCACATTATAAAATATTTTTGAAAATTATTAGTGAAAGGTTATTATAATATCCTCACATCAAAGCATGTAAGGTAAATATACCATAATCTGATACTTTTGCTGTTGAATTCTTGAACCGTGCAACATATTATCAGTTACGATGCATTTTTTTTTAATACTTATTTGAGCAGCGATCCGAACACTAAAGAGTTTTATGAGCTGTTGTGATGAATTTCTCACAACTAAATTTTTTTTTTTATAGATCACAAACCAAATTGTTATCCCATTTCTATGTGCTGATTTTTATTATTACAGTTATTGTAATAATGACAATTATTTATTGGTGCTGTAAAACCGTATCACGGCTATTTTCACTTGGAAACATTCAAACACTATTGCTTGACAACAGGCTGTTCGAAGCGGGATCGAACCCAGGACCTCTGATCCAGGTCCAGTTGTTCTAACCACTTAACCTACGAGCGAGCAGCCCTGTTACAATGCTAAATATTAGCCATAAATTGCTATTGTTTGTGCTTGTGACTTATTTATAGTCGAAGCATTTGTCATGCGGATTTAAATTTATTAATTCTCTTAGGGTAAGATAGTGATTGCAAAAGAATCGAAAATGATTTTTTTTTTTTTATAAATCTTTACGTTTAAAAATTTTCAGAACATTTCGATACACCTTAAAAAAAATGAATGTATGTGTGTGTGTTTGGATACAATTTTTTTGCCAACAATGTCGAGAATACGGTTCCACCCATTTGAATAATTCAAAAACATTCGATTCGATTTTAGAAAAAATGGATGTGTGTGTGTGCGGATACAAACTTTCGTCGACGATTTCAGGAGTACTATTCAACAGATTTCAATTATTCGATTTCTATTGATAAGGAGACGTGCTGATTAGTTTTTGGTAAAAGCAGGTCTAGCCGTTTCGAAGATACGGGGTAAAAAGTGCCAAAAACTATAACTCAGTTTTCAAGAGAACGGAGCGTCCGATTTTAATAATTCAAAAAACATTTTACATGTATTGACAAGATGAAGAACTGATTGAATTTCTGGGCAGGCAGGTTTAGCGGTTTCGAAGATCTAGTGAAAAAAGGAAAAAAATGCCATTTGGCGGTCAAAAATGATCATTAGATATAGACACATCAAATTATTAGATATTTTATGGAGATTTTAATAATACGTATTAATTTTGTTTACATTTCTATGGGTTTCAGAATTTCCAAAATATTTCAAAATAAAGAATTTTTTTTCAAAGTCTTTTTATTCAAAAATTTTTGGTACGGGAAGTACCAGCACGATGCCCTGCACCGCTAGATTTTATATCTTTATTAGATAGATAGATGAGCAAATTCGTATGTGAACATTTCATGCCTAGATAAAAGAAGAGTATGATTCACATAATTCGAATATTCGAATATTCAAATGAACATCAAACGTGCTTCAACTTCTTTTATCTATGGTGCTTCAATAAATTAGTTTAAGTCATAGTGTTGCCGCTGCAGCCAAAGTTGTTAACATCGAGTTCGAGTGACAAGTAATTGCCCGATTGCTACGCTGCCCTCCTGTTATTGTAGGTGTTTATCAAAATGGCGAACTGAACAATACATAGTATGAGAAAAGATGTTATTACAAAAATAATGTAAACGTCTGTTATATGATAATTATAAGAGTGAAAATTAAAAGTAAGTTGATAAAATGCTCTATGTTCACTTGTTTCTTTTGTGACTTCATTATCGACTTCTGATATATGTTGTGCATTTATTGTCATTAGAAGTACCCCAAATTCACCGACTTGGCCGTAAATTAAGTTTCAAAATATTTTCAATAGAGTTATTTGTTGAAATTTTGAAAGGTAAGGAAAGTTAATGTTTTGTTCGAAATACAAAGCTGATTGTTTTTTGCATTTATTTTATGATGGACAAAGTGAACTCTCACTATTTGATTGAATATGTGAAAAGACTTCAATTTATTTCTATATTTTTTTAAGCAAGATATGCTTCGGATTATATGTATATATAAATATATATATTTATTTATTCATATATATAATACGTAAAGTGTGTATGATGGTGTATTGTATGTTTTCAAAAGTCTTAGTAGTAGCTGGTTTAGTGCAAATTTGGTCTATAATTTGCTATGACATTTGTTCCTGTCGGTTTTATACAACAGATGGAAGTCGAAAGAATGTTTTTTTCTTGTTTTAATGTAAACAGAAAAACTTGTTTTTTTCTGTTTATAATTTAATAAGAAACTTTTTTATTACATTTTTTTTGCAAATTATTCACTACTAAAATTAAAGAATTAAAATTTTGCAAAATGTGCTATTTATGTGCTCGTTATGAATATATAATATTGCATTTTATAAAAAATAATTCTAAATAGCGTGCTATCTCATAATGAAGGTAAGTAGAAAAACAATAAGATTGTGACATTAACAGTAATTTGTCAATTACAGGAAATTTCCAAGAAATTGACAAGAATATAGACGTAATAAATTTGTGAAGTGAAAATATTGATGATTTTATTTATATGTTAATATAGTGTTACAAATGTGGTAATTTTTGAATACAACTCATCAATCAAGTGAAGTGAAGGGTTTTTTGGCTTTTGAAATAAACAATATCACTTAACGTGCTGTTATGGCTGATTCAGATTGTGCACCTCCTGGTACAGAAGTTGAAAAACAAGAAATTAGTGATAAAATGGACGAGGTAAATATGAACACAATATGAAGCATTATTAGTTAAAAAGATTTTTTCATTAAAACCTATTTAAAACTAAATATTAGTTCTGTGCAGATTTATTTGTATATATTATATTTGGTAAGTATGAGTGTTTTTCATTATAAAGAATATCAATTCAAAAGTTTCTCATGTCATGTATTTGACATTCTTCAATTACATTCCCGCAATGCATATCATAATTATTGTACACAATGCACATTCATGAATATCTTTATATATAAACTTCTACATGTATATATAAGCCATTATTGTCTGTCGCCAGTAGTTTACAGTTAGCTTGCATAAATGCACTTGATACTAATTAACCAAAATTGTATTTTGTATGTCATTCAAATGTCATACTAACAACAAAAACTACAAATAAAAATAAAGTGAAAAGATAAAATCTTAAAATAAATTTATTTCTGTTCATACATGAAAGAAAAGTAGCAATGAGATATAATACTTAAATGTTTTCTAGTAAATTTTGTTTTTTGTGTTTCATTCAAATCATTATTGACAGACTTTTTTTAAACGGTATGATCACTTGGCTATATGAAATTAGTTCAACTTTGGTGAATTACCTCTATCGGAAAAATTCTATGTACTAATTTTTGCAAAATGTGTAAAAGTTATTTCTCATACTGAATAATTGGAATGGCTATATTGGCACTGATTTGGAGAATATTATTTGTAGTAATTAGTAATAATTCAAAGGTTTACACCACTTTAGAAGTTCTGTTGAAACCAAATGTTTTGTCTTAAGATGTGTGATGAATATGATAGAATCATTTCCCAAAATTCTATGACCTCTCTATGTATGTGTAGATAATCGACCAAATCATCCTACAAAGATTTATCAAAAAATATTTTAAACTAAAGAGGCTTTCAAACAGTTTTTGAATATTCAAAATCTGCTGATGATTTTTAGCTAAATCATGGACCAAAAAAATTGCACTTTCTACTAATTATAAAAAGCGGTTTGATTGATCGCCATGAAAAACGAATCAATGCAAACTCATTTTGAATTACCTTGAATGACTTGAATGTTACGATGGTCTATCTTCAAAAGAAACAACACCAAACGAACAAGGCGACATACAGTTTGACTTCACACACTGGAAACAATTTGTTTTTCGAAGAAGTCACTGCCATAAAGTACGCTGATGGTGTTATCAAACATTTGATAACTATGATGATTATTGTTTTCACAGTAGAAAGACGATAGAGAATCAAAGATTGACATCGACAAATTTATAGCAATGACTATCGAATAGTTATATACCACACCGGATACAAGTGGAAAATAAGGAGCTGAAAAATGTGCATGATTTTAAGTACTTAGGAAAAATAATATTTGGGACATAATTGCAAGGGCCTATGTGGCCTTGTTCACAAACTAAAGAATAATGCCGATGAGAAAACTGCCTCAACCTGAGAAGAAGCTAATAAAGAGCTTTATTTGGAGTATTCCTCTGTGTTGATTGTTGTTGTTGATTGCTCTGTGTCTTCAAAACTGATGTTACATAGTTCTTAACCAGAAGTTGATTAAATAATTTATGCATAATACATAACAAATATCAAAGTATTATTAACCATTTCAAAATTACTTTACCATCCGATTCCATCTTTTTTTTGTTTTTTGTCCATTTCATGGTTTCTTGTCTGACAGTTGAAACAAAATGAATTTCGTATAAAATGGTCCAATTAAGCATTCTGGTTTATTAAAAAAAATCTTTTTACTTCTAATTTCGCTTTAACTAATTATGATATGTTTGTTTTTTGCATTTATAGGAAATAAAAAAAATTATAGTTCTGGTTTCGAATTATTTTATAATTGCTGAATGATGACAAATTTAGAGTACTTCATTATTCTATTTTAAAGTTTTTTCTATTTAGTATTACTACATTATGTGTATGTATATATATATATATATATATATATATATATATATATATATATATATATATATATATATATATATATATATATATATATATATATATATATATATATATATATATATATATATATATATATATATAGTATTTGATATTTAATATCAAATATTTGATGTTATTGCGGCCAGAGTTGGCACTGAAATATTATTTTATTTCTAGTTTTTGTTTTAATCAAATTAAGCAGTTATGGATGGATATTCAAATTAGTTCCGAACGTATGTGAGATTTAGTTGGTATATATATATATTTATTCTATGGAATTTTACACTTGCAAAACGATGTTCTGATCTGGCATATTTCTGAAACGCATTTGTAGATTATAATATATATTTTCAACAGTAAGATATGATATGTTATAAAATTATGAATTTATTTTGAACAATTAGTCCTAATTTTTTCTTCCTATCTTTCTATGTTAACTTCGGTGACGGTGTGCAGTTCTTGTCCATTTATTCTTCGTCGGTCTATTTTGTCTTTTCCAGTACTATAAGCTAATTTTTGTCAACTTTCTTTTTTAAGTCCATGGTTACGATGATCCTTATAGGGCCAACCTTCAAATGTCGCATTTTATCAGTTCCTTCTATGAATCAATACTCGGTTTGCCATTGAATAGTTTTTGAACTGTAGAGACTGTTACCTTTCAAATCCAGATTTTCTACCGATATCCTCAGAGGTTAATGTAATAATGGTAGATACTTTTTTTGGACTTTAGACTTCTATTGTGAATTTGTCCAATGCTATTATACTCGTGTTCCATGTTTCTGCCTGAAAGGCAAATCTTACTTGTGATGGATTTATAGCCTCCACCTGGACATTCTAATAAAAAGTTATAACTTCAGACTATTTGATAAAGGTGGTAGACATTGCTGATATATTGTTGTAGAAGGCTATGAAAGAAAGTAATTCACTGGTATTTTTTCTGCGCTTAAACTTTTAACACGCGCCAATATGTACTTCTTTTGTTTCACTTAACTTAATGGAGAAATGGATTTTAATAAATTCTATAATTTTTCATTAAGTTTTTATTTCCATATTTTTAGAATTCTTTATTATTGGAAGATATTCTTTTAATTTTGTTTTTATTTGAGCATAGCAGTTCAATATTTACTACAATTAGATATTTTCCATCATTTTACCAAAATTGACCAAATAACTACAACGAATTAAAAACATTGGACATACGTAAATGTACAATGTTTGAAAACTATGCTTATGTAGTTGGATAAATACAAAAATATATCATAGTGTGATATGATACGACAGTGTTTTGACAAATATTGAAATTGTTTGATGAATATTATCTAATCGTTGCGAAGGCATTTCGATTAGAGCTTACTTATTGAGCTGTATGAGAAAACTTTTGGTAAACCGCGTTTTACATGAATTCTTTTCAATATTCAATGTGGTGGGGTTAAATAATCAATATTTTGATTGCATCTATTTATCGCTAAAGTGTTGAGTGACCAGTATTTTATTTTGTTTTGTTAAATATAGAAACAAAATAAAATAATGATCACCCAACACTTTAGCGATAAATAAATGTAATCAAAATATTGATTATATATATATAATGTATTGTTACATACATGCATATTATGTTATTATTTTATTATGTTATATTAAATGAATTATATATCATTACATCATTAGTTTTACTGTTCTCAAGTTGATTACGCTTTATTATTACTGCTGCATATTTATTATGCCACCCAAATAGCTATCATTTTTAATTCAATTTTTTATTTGTAGCAAACAGAACTTGAGAGGCATATTTTGACTTTAACTGTAAAGTTGGATGATGGCACAAAGGCAAATGTATTCACTCGAAATGGATATAACAATAGTGGATGGTATTCATATAGCTGCAATATATGCAAAGTTCCGAACTTATCAGCTAGCTGCCTTCAGGTGATTATCTATTTACATATTTACATATTTTTATTGAGAGTGCAAATTTGGTGTGGATATGTATTTTAATAGAGAAATTGATTTGGAATTTCTGCTTTAATTGCAGATAATTGATTTTCCTGTTTCAATGTTCTAAATATTAATTGCCAGTAATTAACCATTATCTTGTATGTAGATCATATTAACTATATATATATATATATATATATATATATATATATATATATATATATATATATAATATGTAATCATTTTCATAACAATTTTTACTTGTTTATTTGAATACCAGCCTCGACATATTCCTGCAATAACTTGTAATTTTGAATTACCTCAGTTTTTAATTGATATTAAGCCCGAATCCATTGCTATTATTATTATTATTATATATATATATATATATATATATATATATATATATATATACGAGGTGTGTTCAAAAAGTACCCGGAATTACTAATAATTAAATTTCGCGGGTCTGGAGTGTCTGATTGTCAAAATTTTTTTTTTATTGTGTTGGTATACATGCCCCTAAAGTATGATGAAATTTTCAGCTATATTCACTGTTTACTTTGTCTGTGGTAGTCGCTAAGGTTCGACGTGTTTTTCTGAGCTCGGCGATTTTTACAATGGAAGAATTGAAAAGTCAAAGAATTTGTATTAAATTTTGCGTAAAAAATGAAATAAAGTGTTGCAAAGTGCAAAAATTCACCAGATATGGCTCCGTGTGACTTTTTCCTATTCCCAAAGTTGAAGAGACCCATGAAAGGACGGCGGTTTTCCTCGATTGAAGAAAATCGCTGAGAGTGCTCAAGGACATATCAAAAAGTGAATATCAAGGGTGCTTCGAAAATTGGAAAAAACGCTGGCATAAGTGTATTATATCTGGGGGGGACTACTTTGAAGGGGACCACATTAATGTAGACGAATAATAAATATTTTTTTTGAAAAAACGAAAATTCCGGGTACTTTTTGAACAGACCTCGTATATATAACGAG
Source organism: Ctenocephalides felis (assembly GCF_003426905.1). Taxonomy (NCBI): domain Eukaryota; kingdom Metazoa; phylum Arthropoda; class Insecta; order Siphonaptera; family Pulicidae; genus Ctenocephalides; species Ctenocephalides felis. The sequence continues at coordinate 36,760,672 of NW_020538040.1, read as the reverse complement.
AGCGCAATTATATTTTAAGATTTATGTGATTTATTTAACACACTATTCTAAAAATTTAAATTTTAGATGCATTTGAATGGAAAGAAACACCAGAGCAAACTTCTCTTGCCCGTGTTAAGTGCAAAATTATTTTATGCACAACAGAAGAAACCAGAAAACAAATGCAAGTAAATTACATATATTCACCAAAAAGGCCATTCAAGATTGCTATTATTTCTATCTTTGAATGATTGATTTATAATCTTTTCTCTATTTATTGCTGCACATTTAAGAAATTTATAACCTGTGTAAAATTAGCAATAAATTTATTTTAATAGTTTTTATTGTAGCAATTATTCTATTTTGTACTCGACTGTAAACAATATACTACATAACTGTAAAACAAATTGTCATGTGCAAGATATTAATCAAAATCAACAATAAATGTTTTCTTCATATATGATTCAAGTGCATCCAATAAATAATATTAGCTATTATTATATTGACTATTTGGCTTAGGGTAATTTTTTTTCATGTACTAGATATTAGTACGTGTATAAAATTAATTTTAATCAGATATGTGGAATTGGTTTTGATTTCTTAATCAACATTTATTCATTGCTGGACTCATGAATTGAGAGTAAAATAAACTATGGGGATAAATGCTGGTGATTTTGAAGAATTACACAGTTTTGTTTTTTTTTTTTATGCAGATTTTTTTTAAATCTACAATTTTTTAGAAACTTGTCTTCTAAAATGCTACCAATAAGTGATTTTTATACAATGTGCAGTTTTATTTTTGCTATTTTCTTGTTCTTTGTATATTTAGTTAACTTGAAACAAATAAGCTCATTAATATAAATATTTTCTGATTATAGTAATAAGCTCATTAATATAAATATTTCCTGATTATAGTACCAGAATTATGTTTGGCTCCTGGAGAACCCGTACCTCCTGGCTTCGAGGGGGAAGTAAAAGGAGTTGCAGAACTTCAAGCAACGCTAGATGATTGTAAAAGTCCATTAATTGGGCTGGAATATCTGACTGAGCTTATTGGGGATCAGAAAGAACCTCAATATGTATGCAATCTATGTGATAAGAGGGGTGATCCCAGGACGGTGATGGCTCACTTGACTAGCTACAATCATCGATTGTGGTACCTGGTAAGTAATTGTACTTTTATGTTGACTAAATATATATATATATATATATATATATATATATATATGTATGTATGTATGTATGTATGTGTGTGTGTGTGTGTAAATACACTCAAACATCAAACATAAAACACTTATCAATATTTGAAAAAGAGCAAATACAGAAAAAATATCTAGATTATTAACTAAATTAAAGCTCAACTTCATAATCATTTTTACTGTTGTACAAATATTTACTGATATTTATATTTATATTTGACTTGCGTTGCAATGGGTAAACCATCAATTTAATTTGTGTTAGCTGTCCCTTTCACTTACATACCACATACTTCTACATTCAGAATCAGTTATTCTTTTTACTAATGAAAAATTTGAATGTCTTTAATAATTTGAAAACATGAAGATTTTTATAAAAAAAACTGAAGTCTTTTAAAAGTTTTTTACGCTTATTTCAGTTGGTTCTAACTGTCGAGGACATTTGTTTGAACTATATAAGTTGACTTTATAAATTCTGATACGGAATTAATGGAAACAAAATTACTACTTATTATTAAAATCTCTATGAAATATCTCATAATTATGTGCATATGTCTAATGATCATTTTTGACCACCAAAAGGCATATATTTTAACTTTTTTTTCGAATGTCCGAAACCGCTGGACCTCCGCATACATTTAATCAATTCTTTATTACGTCAATACAAGTGAAATGTTTTTTAAATCATTAAACTCAGATACTCTATTCTCTCAAAAACATAATTGCCATTTTCTGTACTTTTTGCTCTGTATCTCTGAAACGGCTGGACCAACCTTTGCCCAAAACTAATGAGAACGTTTTCTTATCAACAGGAATCTAATGCGTTTTGAATAATTCAATTCAATCCGTATCTACCCATACATAAACACACAACTATTTTTTTAAAGTATGCCAAAATTTTCAGAAAGTAATGTAAAGATTATCATTTCCGATTTTCTTGCATACGATAAGTTAATAGTTTTATTTTAACAGGAAACCACTTTCCAACTGTATACAAATCTTTATGGATGTGGAGAAATAACAAAGAATATAAAAAATTGGTACCCACTGTAGTACAGAATATTGCAGAGGCAATTGAAATAAAATATGGTCGAACTACTCCTTTCATTGTTGATAAGGATTTATTCGAAGCCAATAAAAAAAATACTATGATGAAGCTGTTAATGATAAGCATTTTTCTGAAAAGAATGGACCCACATTTATAAATTTGGTCAATAAGCAAGTATTTGAAGAACTAAAGCAGAAACAGCTAGGTATATAAATGATATACAATATGTTACATTTGAAAACAGATTGGAGTAAAAATCCAATCTAACTTTTTTCAAATGTAGCATATTGTAAACATAATCATAAATCAGTGCACAAATTATGAAAATTTAGCTGAGATTTCAATCCAAAATGTGCTGCCAGTAATTTGCATTGACTATGCTGCCTTCCTCTCAGTAAATCTTAGTAATAAAACGGTTCATGTCTTAATATTTTAGCAAGTAGACTAGCAGATTGGTGTGGAAAAAATGGCTTAAAGCTGCATAATTTTTTTTTTTTTAACTGAAACTGTTTAAACATTTAGGAACTCCCTACCTAATATTGAATTGCTAACATTATTAGAAATGCCAACTATTTTTGTGTCATTTTTATATATTTATTTTGAATCAATAACTATAAATATATTCAGAAAAAAAAAAACAATTGAATATTTTCGATAGAACAGTAAATAATTTTGTTACTGTGCATGTGTTCAATCTATTACTATTCAAGGCAAAAGAACAAAAGTAAAAACATTGATTAAGGCCTCAAGCAGCATTTAGAATCATGATTTGAATTTCTTACTGAGTTGCTCATATTTTGTGCACAACTCCATACAGTACTCGGTCGAGGTTTTTGTTATACTATATGGTAAATTTTTTTTTTTTCAATATTTATAGAAGAAGAAAAAATTAAAAAAGACAAAGAAAACGAACTTGCCAAGCGAAAAATTGAATTAAGTATTGAAAATTCATCTGAAAAGAAAAGCAAGTTTGATGCTGCAGAAAGTGCATCAAAAGTATATGATGATAAAAAGAACTATGATGACATTTCAAGTATTTCGAGCTCTTCATCAAAAGGATCTAGGTCGAGAAGCAGGTCGAGGTAATAACGAATATGCTTTCTCCTATTTTTTTTTTTTAAATATTAAATGAATCTTTTATATTAAAGAACAAACCGTCCTACAAGAATATATAATGCAAGATCCCGAAGTCGGGAATATAATAGAAAATATCCTGTCTATAGAGACCGAGGTCGTTCTCGTTCTCGGTCTTATTCTCCAGTCAGGTACAGCGAGCGCTATTATCGTAGTAATAACTACCGAAGCCGATCGCGCTCTAATTCCAGAACTAGGTCTACTTCTAGAAATAGACTTTTGCATAAGGTAATTTTGTTTTGTTTTTTTTTTCGAGGTAAAGAATATTATTGTATAATGTATAAATCATTCAATATTTTTCTAATTTATTTCTTGAATACGTTAACAAAATAGTGCCCAAAATAAATTTGTTTTTCAAAGACATGTACAATATTATTTCAGTACTGAACAGGCAACAATTTATCTAAACTAGCTTACTTTCTAATTGTACTATTAAATTTAATAAAGCAACTGAAAAATTTTCAAAATAATTTGGAATAAATTTTCTTTTTATGGATAAATAAGAAAATTATTTATTCTCATTAAAACTAATAAAGAATATAATGAAAACTATTTTATTTTAGTCTTACGATCGTGACCTCTATAGAAAGCCAAGAAGGCTTTGGGAAACGAGTATGGGTAGAGGAGGATACACACATGAAAAATCCGAAAAAAGAATTAATGTCCCTTCAGCAGCCAGACCATCTACTGACACAAAGCGTCAGATAGCTCCCACACCAAAAGAGCTTGTTCAACAGGTAGAATCATTATCTTGCCTTCCTATAACAATTTTATGTAAAATTATTGATGACAATTAACAATTTCAGGCATCAAAATTATCCGCTGAAAGATATAATTTAGAAAAATATCGTTTTGCTGTTGAAATAATGGAAAGTGAAATGGAAAAGGTATTAGCAAGTCATGAGAAAAGCCCTGAAAAACATCCTTTATATCCCGATGAGTGGAAGAAGTTTTGGAATCGAAGATATAAGGAACTTCAAGCGGGTATCTAATACTTTTCAAATATACAAAATAAATTTTTACACAATTAATAAAATTATTTGAGCAAGTGCTAAATTTTTTTTAGAAAATAAGGATCCAGCCAACATGACTTCAAAACTGAGTGGATTAAATTTTGGACGGAGCGTATGAAACAACTGCATAAAGAGGAAATTGAAAGCAAGCGAGTTAAATTGCGAGAAAAAATAATATTAAAGAAAATGCTGAAGAACAGAGTGTTAATAATCTTAAGGAGCAATATATATTGAAAGTTAAACCTTCATGCCATATTGATTCGGAAATCATAGTTCTTGATGATGATAGGGTTAGTGACAGACAATCTGGGACTAGTCAACACAGCGAAAATAAGAGAGCACCTAGCAGATCATTAAAGAGTGCAAGTCCTTGGGATGATGATGACGATTTTGATGTAAAATCTAGAGTGTCAAGAGCATCTTCCAAGCGAATTATACATGAGACTGGTGAACGCAATAAAACTTATGACGAATGGGCTAAAGATTATTATGGTCCCAATAAATCAAAGACAACATTCATTCGAGAATTACACACAAGCAATGAACAATATCCAGCTTTAGATCCTTCCGAATCTCTAAATAGTTTTCAGTTTTGAGACTATTAACAGCATTAGAAGATGTTCTAGGTAGTTTAGGGCCAAAAATAATCAATATGCTTTCTACTGCTTTAGCAATGGAAAAGAAAAAGCCAATTCTGCAGAGGATCTATTATTGAATGATGCAAACAGTGTAATGTTTGAGACGGTTAAGGAGAAGCTTAAGGGACAATTGTTTGCCGGAATTCTTGATACACAGAAAATTCAACCAGTTAAAACGGCTATCCAAAAAATAGCAACATTGTTACATCAAGCCTCAGAAAAACAAAAGCAGAATGAAGAAGAAGAGCGCAAAGCTTTGGCTGCCAAAAAACTAGAGCCAGTATCTGTGCCAGGTGTGGGTGCTGTTGATAAAGCAGCAATAGCTAAACAAATTGCAAATGCTCTAATGGCTCAGGGTAAACCAAATGTCACCACAGATGAATTAGACCAACTTATCAATGCAGTAGTAGGAATGGCAGGTGCACATCTCAAGCATCCAGTAAACCTTTGACAACGGTGCTTATTTAGCCCAGTTACAAAACACAAAACTAGT
>NW_020538040.1:36688644-36754171 GCF_003426905.1 Ctenocephalides felis | reverse complement strand
TTGTTTGTTAAAATACATAAACTCAGGCTTGCATTTCTTTTGAATTAATTTTATTTTATTACATTGATGCATTTAACACTTAATATGTGTGAGTTGAGTTGATAACTCAGTTATTCTTGGAGCAGAACTTCACATTATAAAATATTTTTGAAAATTATTAGTGAAAGGTTATTATAATATCCTCACATCAAAGCATGTAAGGTAAATATACCATAATCTGATACTTTTGCTGTTGAATTCTTGAACCGTGCAACATATTATCAGTTACGATGCATTTTTTTTAATACTTATTTGAGCAGCGATCCGAACACTAAAGAGTTTTATGAGCTGTTGTGATGAATTTCTCACAACTAATTTTTTTTTTTATAGATCACAAACCAAATTGTTATCCCATTTCTATGTGCTGATTTTTATTATTACAGTTATTGTAATAATGACAATTATTTATTGGTGCTGTAAAACCGTATCACGGCTATTTTCACTTGGAAACATTCAAACACTATTGCTTGACAACAGGCTGTTCGAAGCGGGATCGAACCCAGGACCTCTGATCCAGGTCCAGTTGTTCTAACCACTTAACCTACGAGCGAGCAGCCCTGTTACAATGCTAAATATTAGCCATAAATTGCTATTGTTTGTGCTTGTGACTTATTTATAGTCGAAGCATTTGTCATGCGGATTTAAATTTATTAATTCTCTTAGGGTAAGATAGTGATTGCAAAAGAATCGAAAATGATTTTTTTTTTTTATAAATCTTTACGTTTAAAAAATTTTCAGAACATTTCGATACACCTTAAAAAAAATGAATGTATGTGTGTGTGTTTGGATACAATTTTTTTGCCAACAATGTCGAGAATACGGTTCCACCCCACCCATTGAATAATTCAAAAACATTCGATTCGATTTTAGAAAAAATGGATGTGTGTGTGTGCGGATACAAACTTTCGTCGACGATTTCAGGAGTACTATTCAACAGATTTCAATTATTCGATTTCTATTGATAAGGAGACGTGCTGATTAGTTTTTGGTAAAAGCAGGTCTAGCCGTTTCGAAGATACGGGGTAAAAAGTGCCAAAAACTATAACTCAGTTTTCAAGAGAACGGAGCGTCCGATTTTAATAATTCAAAAAACATTTTACATGTATTGACAAGATGAAGAACTGATTGAATTTCTGGGCAGGCAGGTTTAGCGGTTTCGAAGATCTAGTGAAAAAAGGAAAAAAATGCCATTTGGCGGTCAAAAATGATCATTAGATATAGACACATCAAATTATTAGATATTTTATGGAGATTTTAATAATACGTATTAATTTTGTTTACATTTCTATGGGTTTCAGAATTTCCAAAATATTTCAAAATAAAGAATTTTTTTTCAAAGTCTTTTTATTCAAAAATTTTTGGTACGGGAAGTACCAGCACGATGCCCTGCACCGCTAGATTTTATATCTTTATTAGATAGATAGATGAGCAAATTCGTATGTGAACATTTCATGCCTAGATAAAAGAAGAGTATGATTCACATAATTCGAATATTCGAATATTCAAATGAACATCAAACGTGCTTCAACTTCTTTTATCTATGGTGCTTCAATAAATTAGTTTAAGTCATAGTGTTGCCGCTGCAGCCAAAGTTGTTAACATCGAGTTCGAGTGACAAGTAATTGCCCGATTGCTACGCTGCCCTCCTGTTATTGTAGGTGTTTATCAAAATGGCGAACTGAACAATACATAGTATGAGAAAAGATGTTATTACAAAAATAATGTAAACGTCTGTTATATGATAATTATAAGAGTGAAAATTAAAAGTAAGTTGATAAAATGCTCTATGTTCACTTGTTTCTTTTGTGACTTCATTATCGACTTCTGATATATGTTGTGCATTTATTGTCATTAGAAGTACCCCAAATTCACCGACTTGGCCGTAAATTAAGTTTCAAAATATTTTCAATAGAGTTATTTGTTGAAATTTTGAAAGGTAAGGAAAGTTAATGTTTTGTTCGAAATACAAAGCTGATTGTTTTTTGCATTTATTTTATGATGGACAAAGTGAACTCTCACTATTTGATTGAATATGTGAAAAGACTTCAATTTATTTCTATATTTTTTTAAGCAAGATATGCTTCGGATTATATGTATATATAAATATATATATTTATTTATTCATATATATAATACGTAAAGTGTGTATGATGGTGTATTGTATGTTTTCAAAAGTCTTAGTAGTAGCTGGTTTAGTGCAAATTTGGTCTATAATTTGCTATGACATTTGTTCCTGTCGGTTTTATACAACAGATGGAAGTCGAAAGAATGTTTTTTTCTTGTTTTAATGTAAACAGAAAAACTTGTTTTTTTCTGTTTATAATTTAATAAGAAACTTTTTTATTACATTTTTTTTGCAAATTATTCACTACTAAAATTAAAGAATTAAAATTTTGCAAAATGTGCTATTTATGTGCTCGTTATGAATATATAATATTGCATTTTATAAAAAATAATTCTAAATAGCGTGCTATCTCATAATGAAGGTAAGTAGAAAAACAATAAGATTGTGACATTAACAGTAATTTGTCAATTACAGGAAATTTCCAAGAAATTGACAAGAATATAGACGTAATAAATTTGTGAAGTGAAAATATTGATGATTTTATTTATATGTTAATATAGTGTTACAAATGTGGTAATTTTTGAATACAACTCATCAATCAAGTGAAGTGAAGGGTTTTTTGGCTTTTGAAATAAACAATATCACTTAACGTGCTGTTATGGCTGATTCAGATTGTGCACCTCCTGGTACAGAAGTTGAAAAACAAGAAATTAGTGATAAAATGGACGAGGTAAATATGAACACAATATGAAGCATTATTAGTTAAAAAGATTTTTTCATTAAAACCTATTTAAAACTAAATATTAGTTCTGTGCAGATTTATTTGTATATATTATATTTGGTAAGTATGAGTGTTTTTCATTATAAAGAATATCAATTCAAAAGTTTCTCATGTCATGTATTTGACATTCTTCAATTACATTCCCACAATGCATATCATAATTATTGTACACAATGCACATTCATGAATATCTTTATATATAAACTTCTACATGTATATATAAGCCATTATTGTCTGTCGCCAGTAGTTTACAGTTAGCTTGCATAAATGCACTTGATACTAATTAACCAAAATTGTATTTTGTATGTCATTCAAATGTCATACTAACAACAAAAACTACAAATAAAAATAAAGTGAAAAGATAAAATCTTAAAATAAATTTATTTCTGTTCATACATGAAAGAAAAGTAGCAATGAGATATAATACTTAAATGTTTTCTAGTAAATTTTGTTTTTTGTGTTTCATTCAAATCATTATTGACAGACTTTTTTTAAACGGTATGATCACTTGGCTATATGAAATTAGTTCAACTTTGGTGAATTACCTCTATCGGAAAAATTCTATGTACTAATTTTTGCAAAATGTGTAAAAGTTATTTCTCATACTGAATAATTGGAATGGCTATATTGGCACTGATTTGGAGAATATTATTTGTAGTAATTAGTAATAATTCAAAGGTTTACACCACTTTAGAAGTTCTGTTGAAACCAAATGTTTTGTCTTAAGATGTGTGATGAATATGATAGAATCATTTCCCAAAATTCTATGACCTCTCTATGTATGTGTAGATAATCGACCAAATCATCCTACAAAGATTTATCAAAAAATATTTTAAACTAAAGAGGCTTTCAAACAGTTTTTGAATATTCAAAATCTGCTGATGATTTTTAGCTAAATCATGGACCAAAAAAATTGCACTTTCTACTAATTATAAAAAGCGGTTTGATTGATCGCCATGAAAAACGAATCAATGCAAACTCATTTTGAATTACCTTGAATGACTTGAATGTTACGATGGTCTATCTTCAAAAGAAACAACACCAAACGAACAAGGCGACATACAGTTTGACTTCACACACTGGAAACAATTTGTTTTTCGAAGAAGTCACTGCCATAAAGTACGCTGATGGTGTTATCAAACATTTGATAACTATGATGATTATTGTTTTCACAGTAGAAAGACGATAGAGAATCAAAGATTGACATCGACAAATTTATAGCAATGACTATCGAATAGTTATATACCACACCGGATACAAGTGGAAAATAAGGAGCTGAAAAATGTGCATGATTTTAAGTACTTAGGAAAAATAATATTTGGGACATAATTGCAAGGGCCTATGTGGCCTTGTTCACAAACTAAAGAATAATGCCGATGAGAAAACTGCCTCAACCTGAGAAGAAGCTAATAAAAAGCTTTATTTGGAGTATTCCTCTGTGTTGATTGTTGTTGTTGATTGCTCTGTGTCTTCAAAACTGATGTTACATAGTTCTTAACCAGAAGTTGATTAAATAATTTATGCATAATACATAACAAATATCAAAGTATTATTAACCATTTCAAAATTACTTTACCATCCGATTCCATCTTTTTTTTGTTTTTTGTCCATTTCATGGTTTCTTGTCTGACAGTTGAAACAAAATGAATTTCGTATAAAATGGTCCAATTAAGCATTCTGGTTTATTAAAAAAAATCTTTTTACTTCTAATTTCGCTTTAACTAATTATGATATGTTTGTTTTTTGCATTTATAGGAAATAAAAAAAATTATAGTTCTGGTTTCGAATTATTTTATAATTGCTGAATGATGACAAATTTAGAGTACTTCATTATTCTATTTTAAAGTTTTTTCTATTTAGTATTACTACATTATGTGTATGTATATATATATATATATATATATATATATATATATATATATATATATATACATATATATATATATATATATATATACATATATATATATATATATATATATATATATATATATAGTATTTGATATTTAATATCAAATATTTGATGTTATTGCGGCCAGAGTTGGCACTGAAATATTATTTTATTTCTAGTTTTTGTTTTAATCAAATTAAGCAGTTATGGATGGATATTCAAATTAGTTCCGAACGTATGTGAGATTTAGTTGGTATATATATATATTTATTCTATGGAATTTTACACTTGCAAAACGATGTTCTGATCTGGCATATTTCTGAAACGCATTTGTAGATTATAATATATATTTTCAACAGTAAGATATGATATGTTATAAAATTATGAATTTATTTTGAACAATTAGTCCTAATTTTTTCTTCCTATCTTTCTATGTTAACTTCGGTGACGGTGTGCAGTTCTTGTCCATTTATTCTTCGTCGGTCTATTTTGTCTTTTCCAGTACTATAAGCTAATTTTTGTCAACTTTCTTTTTTAAGTCCATGGTTACGATGATCCTTATAGGGCCAACCTTCAAATGTCGCATTTTATCAGTTCCTTCTATGAATCAATACTCGGTTTGCCATTGAATAGTTTTTGAACTGTAGAGACTGTTACCTTTCAAATCCAGATTTTCTACCGATATCCTCAGAGGTTAATGTAATAATGGTAGATACTTTTTTTGGACTTTAGACTTCTATTGTGAATTTGTCCAATGCTATTATACTCGTGTTCCATGTTTCTGCCTGAAAGGCAAATCTTACTTGTGATGGATTTATAGCCTCCACCTGGACATTCTAATAAAAAGTTATAACTTCAGACTATTTGATAAAGGTGGTAGACATTGCTGATATATTGTTGTAGAAGGCTATGAAAGAAAGTAATTCACTGGTATTTTTTCTGCGCTTAAACTTTTAACACGCGCCAATATGTACTTCTTTTGTTTCACTTAACTTAATGGAGAAATGGATTTTAATAAATTCTATAATTTTTCATTAAGTTTTTATTTCCATATTTTTAGAATTCTTTATTATTGGAAGATATTCTTTTAATTTTGTTTTTATTTGAGCATAGCAGTTCAATATTTACTACAATTAGATATTTTCCATCATTTTACCAAAATTGACCAAATAACTACAACGAATTAAAAACATTGGACATACGTAAATGTACAATGTTTGAAAACTATGCTTATGTAGTTGGATAAATACAAAAATATATCATAGTGTGATATGATACGACAGTGTTTTGACAAATATTGAAATTGTTTGATGAATATTATCTAATCGTTGCGAAGGCATTTCGATTAGAGCTTACTTATTGAGCTGTATGAGAAAACTTTTGGTAAACCGCGTTTTACATGAATTCTTTTCAATATTCAATGTGGTGGGGTTAAAATAATCAATATTTTGATTGCATCTATTTATCGCTAAAGTGTTGAGTGACCAGTATTTTATTTTGTTTTGTTAAATATAGAAACAAAATAAAATAATGATCACCCAACACTTTAGCGATAAATAAATGTAATCAAAATATTGATTATATATATATATATAATGTATTGTTACATACATGCATATTATGTTATTATTTTATTATGTTATATTAAATGAATTATATATCATTACATCATTAGTTTTACTGTTCTCAAGTTGATTACGCTTTATTATTACTGCTGCATATTTATTATGCCACCCAAATAGCTATCATTTTTAATTCAATTTTTTATTTGTAGCAAACAGAACTTGAGAGGCATATTTTGACTTTAACTGTAAAGTTGGATGATGGCACAAAGGCAAATGTATTCACTCGAAATGGATATAACAATAGTGGATGGTATTCATATAGCTGCAATATATGCAAAGTTCCGAACTTATCAGCTAGCTGCCTTCAGGTGATTATCTATTTACATATTTACATATTTTTATTGAGAGTGCAAATTTGGTGTGGATATGTATTTTAATAGAGAAATTGATTTGGAATTTCTGCTTTAATTGCAGATAATTGATTTTCCTGTTTCAATGTTCTAAATATTAATTGCCAGTAATTAACCATTATCTTGTATGTAGATCATATTAACTATATATATATATATATATATATATATTAGGGTGGTCCTTAAAATGGTCATTTTCGAATTTCCTTGCTCCCAGGGGCTCAAATGGTTCCAAATAGATAAAAAACAATTCTTCAAAAGCTTTAGCTCTTAATATTAACGTTTAGATAGAGCGCAATTCAATCAAAGTTTTGTATGGAAATAGCATGGAAAAATTTTCAAAAACTTTCAAAATGTTTTTTAGATGTAATTTAGCGAACGAATGAATGAATAAAACTCATTCATTCGTCGCTAAGTTATACCTGAAACATTTTTTTTTTATTTTTAAATTTTTTTCTATGCTCTTTCCATACGAAGTTTGATTGAATTGCGCTCTATCTAAACGTTAATATTAAGAGCTAAAACTTTCAGAGAATTGTTTTCTATCTATTTGGAACCATTTGAGCCCCTGGGAGCAAAGAAATTCGAAAATGACCATTTTAAGGACCACCCTATATATATATATATATATATATATATATATATATATATATAATATGTAATCATTTTCATAACAATTTTTACTTGTTTATTTGAATACCAGCCTCGACATATTCCTGCAATAACTTGTAATTTTGAATTACCTCAGTTTTTAATTGATATTAAGCCCGAATCCATTGCTATTATTATTATTATTATTATTATATATATATATATATATATATATATATATATATATATATATATACGAGGTGTGTTCAAAAAGTACCCGGAATTACTAATAATTAAATTTCGCGGGTCTGGAGTGTCTGATTGTCAAAATTTTTTTTTTATTGTGTTGGTATACATGCCCCTAAAGTATGATGAAATTTTCAGCTATATTCACTGTTTACTTTGTCTGTGGTAGTCGCTAAGGTTCGACGTGTTTTTCTGAGCTCGGCGATTTTTACAATGGAAGAATTGAAAAGTCAAAGAATTTGTATTAAATTTTGCGTAAAAAATGAAATAAAGTGTTGCAAAGTGCAAAAATTCACCAGATATGGCTCCGTGTGACTTTTTCCTATTCCCAAAGTTGAAGAGACCCATGAAAGGACGGCGGTTTTCCTCGATTGAAGAAAATCGCTGAGAGTGCTCAAGGACATATCAAAAAGTGAATATCAAGGGTGCTTCGAAAATTGGAAAAAACGCTGGCATAAGTGTATTATATCTGGGGGGGACTACTTTGAAGGGGACCACATTAATGTAGACGAATAAATAAATATTTTTTTGAAAAAACGAAAATTCCGGGTACTTTTTGAACAGACCTCGTATATATAACGAGAGCGCAATTATATTTTAAGATTTATGTGATTTATTTAACACACTATTCTAAAAATTTAAATTTTAGATGCATTTGAATGGAAAGAAACACCAGAGCAAACTTCTCTTGCCCGTGTTAAGTGCAAAATTATTTTATGCACAACAGAAGAAACCAGAAAACAAATGCAAGTAAATTACATATATTCACCAAAAAGGCCATTCAAGATTGCTATTATTTCTATCTTTGAATGATTGATTTATAATCTTTTCTCTATTTATTGCTGCACATTTAAGAAATTTATAACCTGTGTAAAATTAGCAATAAATTTATTTTAATAGTTTTTATTGTAGCAATTATTCTATTTTGTACTCGACTGTAAACAATATACTACATAACTGTAAAACAAAATTGTCATGTGCAAGATATTAATCAAAATCAACAATAAATGGTTTTCTTCATATATGATTCAAGTGCATCCAATAAATAATATTAGCTATTATTATATTGACTATTTGGCTTAGGGTAATTTTTTTCATGTACTAGATATTAGTACGTGTATAAAAATTAATTTTAATCAGATATGTGGAATTGGTTTTGATTCTTAATCAACATTTATTCATTGCTGGACTCATGAATTGAGAGTAAAATAAACTATGGGGATAAATGCTGGTGATTTTGAAGAATTACACAGTTTTGTTTTTTTTTTATTATGCAGATTTTTTTGTAAATCTACAATTTTTTAGAAACTTGTCTTCTAAAATGCTACCAATAAGTGATTTTATACAATGTGCAGTTTTATTTTTGCTATTTTCTTGTTCTTTGTATATTTAGTTAACTTGAAACAAATAAGCTCATTAATATAAATATTTTCTGATTATAGTAATAAGCTCATTAATATAAATATTTCCTGATTATAGTACCAGAATTATGTTTGGCTCCTGGAGAACCCGTACCTCCTGGCTTCGAGGGGGAAGTAAAAGGAGTTGCAGAACTTCAAGCAACGCTAGATGATTGTAAAAGTCCATTAATTGGGCTGGAATATCTGACTGAGCTTATTGGGGATCAGAAAGAACCTCAATATGTATGCAATCTATGTGATAAGAGGGGTGATCCCAGGACGGTGATGGCTCACTTGACTAGCTACAATCATCGATTGTGGTACCTGGTAAGTAATTGTACTTTTATGTTGACTAAATATATATATATATATATATATATATATATATATGTATGTATGTATGTATGTATGTGTGTGTGTGTGTGTAAATACACTCAAACATCAAACATAAAACACTTATCAATATTTGAAAAAGAGCAAATACAGAAAAAATATCTAGATTATTAACTAAATTAAAGCTCAACTTCATAATCATTTTTACTGTTGTACAAATATTTACTGATATTTATATTTATATTTGACTTGCGTTGCAATGGGTAAACCATCAATTTAATTTGTGTTAGCTGTCCCTTTCACTTACATACCACATACTTCTACATTCAGAATCAGTTATTCTTTTTACTAATGAAAAATTTGAATGTCTTTAATAATTTGAAAACATGAAGATTTTTATAAAAAAAACTGAAGTCTTTTAAAAGTTTTTTACGCTTATTTCAGTTGGTTCTAACTGTCGAAAATGTCGAGGACATTTGTTTGAACTATATAAGTTGACTTTATAAATTCTGATACGGAATTAATGGAAACAAAATTACTACTTATTATTAAAATCTCTATGAAATATCTCATAATTATGTGCATATGTCTAATGATCATTTTTGACCACCAAAAGGCATATATTTTAACTTTTTTTTCGAATGTCCGAAACCGCTGGACCTCCGCATACATTTAATCAATTCTTTATTACGTCAATACAAGTGAAATGTTTTTTAAATCATTAAACTCAGATACTCTATTCTCTCAAAAACATAATTGCCATTTTCTGTACTTTTTGCTCTGTATCTCTGAAACGGCTGGACCAACCTTTGCCCAAAACTAATGAGAACGTTTTCTTATCAACAGGAATCTAATGCGTTTTGAATAATTCAATTCAATCCGTATCTACCCATACATAAACACACAACTATTTTTTTAAAGTATGCCAAAATTTTCAGAAAGTAATGTAAAGATTATCATTTCCGATTTTCTTGCATACGATAAGTTAATAGTTTTATTTTAACAGGAAAACCACTTTCCAACTGTATACAAATCTTTATGGATGTGGAGAAATAACAAAGAATATAAAAAATTGGTACCCACTGTAGTACAGAATATTGCAGAGGCAATTGAAATAAAATATGGTCGAACTACTCCTTTCATTGTTGATAAGGATTTATTCGAAGCCAATAAAAAAAAATACTATGATGAAGCTGTTAATGATAAGCATTTTTCTGAAAAGAATGGACCCACATTTATAAATTTGGTCAATAAGCAAGTATTTGAAGAACTAAAGCAGAAACAGCTAGGTATATAAATGATATACAATATGTTACATTTGAAAACAGATTGGAGTAAAAATCCAATCTAACTTTTTTCAAATGTAGCATATTGTAAACATAATCATAAATCAGTGCACAAATTATGAAAATTTAGCTGAGATTTCAATCCAAAATGTGCTGCCAGTAATTTGCATTGACTATGCTGCCTTCCTCTCAGTAAATCTTAGTAATAAAACGGTTCATGTCTTAATATTTTAGCAAGTAGACTAGCAGATTGGTGTGGAAAAAAATGGCTTAAAGCTGCATAATTTTTTTTTTTTTAACTGAAACTGTTTAAACATTTAGGAACTCCCTACCTAATATTGAATTGCTAACATTATTAGAAATGCCAACTATTTTTGTGTCATTTTTATATATTTATTTTGAATCAATAACTATAAATATATTCAGAAAAAAAAAAACAATTGAATATTTTCGATAGAACAGTAAATAATTTTGTTACTGTGCATGTGTTCAATCTATTACTATTCAAGGCAAAAGAACAAAAGTAAAAACATTGATTAAGGCCTCAAGCAGCATTTAGAATCATGATTTGAATTTCTTACTGAGTTGCTCATATTTTGTGCACAACTCCATACAGTACTCGGTCGAGGTTTTTGTTATACTATATGGTAAATTTTTTTTTTTTCAATATTTATAGAAGAAGAAAAAATTAAAAAAGACAAAGAAAACGAACTTGCCAAGCGAAAAATTGAATTAAGTATTGAAAATTCATCTGAAAAGAAAAGCAAGTTTGATGCTGCAGAAAGTGCATCAAAAGTATATGATGATAAAAAGAACTATGATGACATTTCAAGTATTTCGAGCTCTTCATCAAAAGGATCTAGGTCGAGAAGCAGGTCGAGGTAATAACGAATATGCTTTCTCCTATTTTTTTTTTTTAAATATTAAATGAATCTTTTATATTAAAGAACAAACCGTCCTACAAGAATATATAATGCAAGATCCCGAAGTCGGGAATATAATAGAAAATATCCTGTCTATAGAGACCGAGGTCGTTCTCGTTCTCGGTCTTATTCTCCAGTCAGGTACAGCGAGCGCTATTATCGTAGTAATAACTACCGAAGCCGATCGCGCTCTAATTCCAGAACTAGGTCTACTTCTAGAAATAGACTTTTGCATAAGGTAATTTTGTTTTGTTTTTTTTTTCGAGGTAAAGAATATTATTGTATAATGTATAAATCATTCAATATTTTTCTAATTTATTTCTTGAATACGTTAACAAAATAGTGCCCAAAATAAATTTGTTTTTCAAAGACATGTACAATATTATTTCAGTACTGAACAGGCAACAATTTATCTAAACTAGCTTACTTTCTAATTGTACTATTAAATTTAATAAAGCAACTGAAAAATTTTCAAAATAATTTGGAATAAATTTTCTTTTTATGGATAAATAAGAAAATTATTTATTCTCATTAAAACTAATAAAGAATATAATGAAAACTATTTTATTTTAGTCTTACGATCGTGACCTCTATAGAAAGCCAAGAAGGCTTTGGGAAACGAGTATGGGTAGAGGAGGATACACACATGAAAAATCCGAAAAAAGAATTAATGTCCCTTCAGCAGCCAGACCATCTACTGACACAAAGCGTCAGATAGCTCCCACACCAAAAGAGCTTGTTCAACAGGTAGAATCATTATCTTGCCTTCCTATAACAATTTTATGTAAAATTATTGATGACAATTAACAATTTCAGGCATCAAAATTATCCGCTGAAAGATATAATTTAGAAAAATATCGTTTTGCTGTTGAAATAATGGAAAGTGAAATGGAAAAGGTATTAGCAAGTCATGAGAAAAGCCCTGAAAAACATCCTTTATATCCCGATGAGTGGAAGAAGTTTTGGAATCGAAGATATAAGGAACTTCAAGCGGGTATCTAATACTTTTCAAATATACAAAATAAATTTTTACACAATTAATAAAATTATTTGAGCAAGTGCTAAATTTTTTTTTAGAAAATAAGGATCCAGCCAAACATGACTTCAAAACTGAGTGGATTAAATTTTGGACGGAGCGTATGAAACAACTGCATAAAGAGGAAATTGAAAGCAAGCGAGTTAAATTGCGAGAAAAATATAATATTAAAGAAAATGCTGAAGAACAGAGTGTTAATAATCTTAAGGAGCAATATATATTGAAAGTTAAACCTTCATGCCATATTGATTCGGAAATCATAGTTCTTGATGATGATAGGGTTAGTGACAGACAATCTGGGACTAGTCAACACAGCGAAAATAAGAGAGCACCTAGCAGATCATTAAAGAGTGCAAGTCCTTGGGATGATGATGACGATTTTGATGTAAAATCTAGAGTGTCAAGAGCATCTTCCAAGCGAATTATACATGAGACTGGTGAACGCAATAAAACTTATGACGAATGGGCTAAAGATTATTATGGTCCCAATAAATCAAAGACAACATTCATTCGAGAATTACACACAAGCAATGAACAATATCCAGCTTTAGATCCTTCCGAATCTCTAAATATAGTTTCAGTTTTGAGACTATTAACAGCATTAGAAGATGTTCTAGGTAGTTTAGGGCCAAAAATAATCAATATGCTTTCTACTGCTTTAGCAATGGAAAAGAATAAAGCCAATTCTGCAGAGGATCTATTATTGAATGATGCAAACAGTGTAATGTTTGAGACGGTTAAGGAGAAGCTTAAGGGACAATTGTTTGCCGGAATTCTTGATACACAGAAAATTCAACCAGTTAAAACGGCTATCCAAAAAATAGCAACATTGTTACATCAAGCCTCAGAAAAACAAAAGCAGAATGAAGAAGAAGAGCGCAAAGCTTTGGCTGCCAAAAAACTAGAGCCAGTATCTGTGCCAGGTGTGGGTGCTGTTGATAAAGCAGCAATAGCTAAACAAATTGCAAATGCTCTAATGGCTCAGGGTAAACCAAATGTCACCACAGATGAATTAGAACAACTTATCAATGCAGTAGTAGGAATGGCAGGTGCATCTCAAGCATCCAGTAAACCTTTGACAACGGCTGCTTATTTAGCCCAGTTACAAAACACAAAACTAGTAGACGAAGTTATTACTGAAGATACAGAAAAATCAAAGATAATTATAGAAGATGATATACAAGATAAAAAAGATCCAATGGATGGTTTATCCGATTCTGACTTGAAAACCTTACTTCAAAATTTTAGTAACTTATCTAATGATGAACAACATGGGTTAATCATGTACCTGAAGAAACTAGAAGCTCGAGAACCAGAAAGAGTTGAAAATCTAAGAAAATTTGTGAATGTTGAACAATTTGAGAGTGTAACAGAAAACAAAATTGATAAGTCAGATACATTTCAACAAAATTCAGGGCGTTCAAGTCCATTTTCTAATCGAGAAGGTGTAACAAATCCAAGCTCTGAAATAACATTCAATAATTCCAACAGTTTAAGCAAATCTAGTGATGAGAACACTAAATTTGAAGAACATCACCTTATAGAGTCTGATGATGAAGATTATAGTTATGAAGATGTCTTCAAAGCTGCTTCCAAGAATGTCAAAGAGAAACAGCTCCAGAAAGATATGAAACTGATTAAAGACACAATCACTAGGGACCGAGAAAGTGCAAATACAATTTCTGATAAGGATATGACGCTTGTGGATGCTACTTCACTCATTGCAAATTTAATGCGCTCTCTGCAAAACAAATCAGATAATATAAGACCAAGTTCTGAATCTTTAGAGCAAACTACTAAGAAGTCAGATCCTAATATTCCACAAATTGCGAACACAACAGTACCTTATGACAACAGTTTAGAGGCATCAAATTCAAGAAATTATCCTGATCCAACATTAGATTTAATAAATTTGAGGCCACATAGCAATAGCACATTAGATACATCAAACATAAGAATAAACCCATCAATGAGTAATATTCGAGGTTCATCGACTTGTTCTGATCCACACTTCAAAATGCAACCTAATTCTTTGGATAATTCAGGATCTTATTCCGACTATTCAGATTTGTCAAGTTCAAGAATAAATCCCAACTTCTCAAATTGTAGTAGCATGAGATTGAATCCAAATACATCTGATTTGTCCAATGTTAGATTACTTGGTAATAGTAAAAATACGACTCAGTTTAATCAAATGAATTCCGGTCCGCAGAATTCTAATCGAACATTTTCAACGTCATTTCTGAATGATAGGGATTCAAACTTTATGCAAACAGATAGTCTTGATAAAAACGCTGCAGATTTACATGGCAATAACAGTTATCAGAATAGTCATACAAATTCTTTTTTATCAGGCAATTTGTATGATCAGAATAAATTTAGAGATAGCAATTGCCCCCCAGGCCAATCCTTGCAACAAAGCTACAATCAACAGTACGGCAGGTCCTCTTATGACTTAAATAATTTTAATAGCAGTTCAAATAATGGTTATGGAGGCTTAGATCAATCAAGATACAGTCGCTTTGGTGGTTCTAATCTGGAACAACGATTTAGTAGTCAAGTGAGGCAATCAAATATTGATAATCACAGATTTTCCCTTCTCAATCAGGATTACAACAATAGAAATTCTTATCAACTGGGTATGCAAAGATATGGTCAGAATAATAATCGTTTTCCTTCCAGGGGAGGGCGTTTCAATTAATTTTTTTTCTTTTAATTCGTAAGTTATTTTAATTTAATTGTAATAAATATATAAATATGTATATAATATATGTGATGTAGTCATTTTATTTAAATAAAATGTAAAACTGAGTTATTATTATTATTACTATTATTATATTGTCTTATTATTACTATTAATATTGTTATAAATGACGACGACGCATGATGGAAATAAAAATAGAAATAGGTGCGAGAGGAGAGCCAGTAGCAAGCGGCCAGCGATAACGTATTGTCGATTTGTATTGCCGAATTGCCGTTGCCGCATCGAATTGTCAGTTTGGTTGGTCAAACAAGGTACACGAATACGAATACTAATGCGAATGTTAAAATGTAGTTGTGCGTGACATGACATGAGGGTACTGTTATGTTACACGTAAGTATTTCTTTTTAACTGTTATTATTGATTAATGCCCTTTGGACACACACAATCACTTAAATCAGCGAACTTATCTTAGCAATGCGCATGCTCATCTTATCGAAAACTTAGGTTATGTTAAAATAAAGTAGGATTATTTATCAATTCATTGTCCCGAAACTTCCACGTCAATGGTTTATGTGATTGATAATCAAACTCGCTGTATATAGTTAAGTGCAATTCTGTGTGTTAGAAACAGTTTTAAACACTCAATTCATCATAATATAATGCCGAAAGTTAATAAACGTTTAGAAAATGATATACAATCTGCTGATCCTATTTCCAAACATTTTCGATTTAGTCAGATATCCAAGCCGCATGTTAGAAATCCAAATTTCGGCGATGAAGAAACCAAGTGTTTAATTTCCTTATGGGGTAATCCGACAGTGCAGCGAACTTTAATCACATCTCACAAAAAGAGTCCTATAATAAATACTTTAGCTGTTCTGATGCAACAGAGGGGCTATTACAGATCTCCAGATGAAATAAATACAAGATTAAAAAATTTAAAATGTTGCTACAATCGGATTAAAAAAGATTTAGACGGCGGCATATTAAATAATTCCAAATGGCTTCATTTTAAAGCTATGGATGCTATATTAGGTAAACGATGGAATAAACGTGAAGTTCATAAATCATATTTTAATAAAGATAAAGAAGCTATATTGGGTAGTCCGAAAGAGAAAGATTTATTGGAAGATAATAATGATTATGAAGGAACTGAATTAAGGCCTGAAGACTTATTGGAGGTGGAAGGGCCATTGGACTCTGTTAGTATTAAAGAGGAAGATGCCATTGAAGAAGATTTGCCCAATTTAGGGTAAATATTTCAATGTTATTTAGGTGTAAATAAACATTTTTCTATTGTGATCTTTTTTCAGCTATCAACCAACTAGTCCTGATAGAAAATCAATTCAATATTTACCAGGTAATAAAGCTGTGTCAATAATACCTCAAATTTCCTCTAGTGATACGTTGTGTGCTCAATCAAAAGATTCAGCTTCAGCTTCAGGAAATAGAATATCTGTAGTTCCAACTAACTTTTTATTGAAATCGAATTCTTTATATTCACAAAAAAAGAATGAAGTTTCTATAATACCTGCAGCTCCAGAACCCACTTTTCCAAGCAACAATGTTCAAAATGGAACATTGCCATTGCAAGTATTGTTGTTAAATGGTTTACAAAAACAGCAGTATAATAATAATAACAATAATAATAATAATATTAATAGTAATAGTAATAATAACAATAATAAAAGTGATAGCAAAACGTGCACTCAAAATATTGTAGATAGTGGTAAGGATAAAAATATTAAATGTTTGGATGTTTCCGATGTTGAATATTTGATCAGTTTGTGTATCTTGCAGATATGTCAATCCTCTTACGACAGTTGATAGATATTCAATCGAAGGCTCTAGAAATTGAAAAGCAAAAACTTGATTTAAAGAAACAAAGGCTGGATTATGAACAATCTATTGGATCAAAATTAATAATGTTAATTCCATTATTTGAAACAATAGCTCGTAGTATAGATTTGAATAATTCAAAGACGAGCAGTGATGATACTATAAGGGATTCCATTAATAATTAACAGGGTATTTACCTTTATCATATGTATAAAGAAAACTATCTTGTATAGTATGGATCATACAGTAATCTTAAGTTATTTTATAATGTAATGAGGCTGTATATTTTACTAAGCAATATTTTAAGTCATATTTTAATATTTTACTCTGAGAATATATATATTCTGTTTTTAATTGTATTGAAATTTATGGATTTGATTTTATCAAATATTAAATAATGCCTTTGAAGTTTCTGACTGAATTTACAGTTTACAATACATATTAATGGTAATTAAGGCAGAATTAGTATTTTCCTTTATGCACAAAATACTTATGAATATATATAGTATAGTCTGCCCGAAACTATTAACTAAAGACTGTTAACATTGTTTAATATACTGTGATTCTGTGATTGTTGTTATGATTGTTGTGTCTGGTATGCACACAATCTTTATTTCTTAATGGGTACTTTTATACTGTCTTTATGTATAATATTTTTCTTAAAACTATATTAGTTTTAGTTTATAATGAACGGGTTAATTGCAATTTTATTTATAATTATATATTTTATTTATATATGTCAACATAAATTATATTTATAATGACAATAAAGAAGTTTTATTTTCCTTATTTTCAAGTAAATATCAAACTTTAATTATTTTTAGTTCTTTGAACAGGATTACGCAATCAATGAGAATATTGAATTTTTATATTTATGATTTAATTATTTTTTGTTCAAATTATGTTAAGGCCATTGGAAAATTTTAAATAAAATCTTACTTTTAATATTTTTTTTGAAAAATAGATTTGCGTTGAATTATGCTTTTTGAGAATTTAATATGGGGTGAACTAAATATTTAGTTTTTAATTTAGAACAACTCCAGTATTCAGCAGTGTCAAAAGAATCATGAATCAAATGTGGATGATGCGATATTAAATAAATTAAATCCTTATTTGTTTACTTTTAAATAAATAATGAATTTTAATAATCTAAATTATAAACTATTTCAAGAGCTTGGATATATAATAAAGAAATGACCATAGGTCAAACTTACGATGTACTTTTGCTGTATGGGCTAGTTGTATTTCTTGTGCATTTTATTCTTCACTTTTTGATAAGCTGCTGAACTGATTTGAGAAAACCTAAAAAAGAAAATATGTTTAATAAAATCTAATAAACGGGCATAACATCAATAAAAAAAGTTGAATTTCTTTTAAAAAATATTGAAAAATCAATACGTTTCAGCTAGTCTTAGCTCACAACTTCCCGCAGGATAAGTTATATAAATCTCAAAAAAAAACAAAAATGAAATTTTTTGCGTCCACGTTTTCGAGCGCACGGATCAACCGATTTGAATGCTTAAAAAAACATTCGATTTCTATTAGTAGATAGGGAGATGTGCTGATTAGGTTTTGGCAAACCAGCTGTTACGGAGATACGGCGCAAAGAGTGCAGAAAATAGAAAACGAGATTTTGAGAGAACGGAGTATCCGATTTGAATGATTCAAAAAACATTCAATTTGTAATGATTGGGAGAAGTGGTGATCAGTTTTTGGCAAAGGCAGGTCCAGCCATTTTGAAGATACGGAGCTAAATATGTAAAAAATGGCAGTTTTTGAGAGAACTAAGCGTCCGATTTAAATGATTCAAAGAACTTTCTGCTTGTCTTAACAAAATAATTGATTTTGGAAAAGAAATTTTGTTCCAACTTTTTTTTTTTTTTTTAGTTTTTTGTATATCGAAAATTTTTCAGATTTTATTTTTAATTCTGACTATAGTTCTAATATACTTTACAAATAATTTCAACTCTGCAATTCAGTTTATATAATTCTTATAAAAATTAGACAAACATTCAGTATTCCTCGAACATTTCGTTATGGTACGGGAAGTTCCAGCAATTTGCCTTAAGGCACGATGCCATAATTGCCTCAAGACAGAATTCCACTTACAGCTAGTCTTTTTTTTAATTTTGAATTCAAACGATCTATATTATTGGTGCATTTCTACAGCATTTTATATTCGCACCAACGGTCGACGCTAGCGCCATCTATAGCGGGAGACAGAAACTAAGCCAGAAAATTGACAGATTTGATTGGAAAAACGTGGCAACGAAATATGGCCCCAGAGAGCGATCTATATACTCTTCTTTTATCTATGGTTCGAGTAAAAGAACTACAATCATGTTTCTTGGTGATGGAAAACTGACAGTCACAAAAAACACACTAGAGATGACAGATATAGGATTTTCATAATGACAGCAAGATAAAACGATTTCGTTGAAATATATTTGTGTTGTTTTTGCTGAAGAACTTGCGATTTTCTAAAAAAAATGGCTTGTAGTCCACCGACAAAACCTCCTCGTGGAGTAAAATATGTTAAAGAGACGGTATAAAATTTAAACTTCAAACTTATACATTAAAAACTCATTTAGATTGTAGTAGAGCCGCCTTTAAATTTGTAATTCATAATAACAATGTATATTTTAATAACAATAAAATTGAAATGTAAATGCTTTATGTTGCAAATTCAAGCCTTGTGCAAACTGTTGCATATCTGTGGTAAAAAAGAATGAAAATTTAATTATTTCTTTGCATTTTTTTCTACCTATACACTTTGTATGTTCTAGTTACGATTTAAGTTCAAATAGTTGGATAAACATTTACTTATTATTTAATACGTCAATGAAATTTCAGCTAAGTTTTTGATTTGTATATATTATTGAATATTTATATATTTTTATTAATTAACAGAGTGGGTTGTTGATGTCAGTAATACGATCTTTGTCTGCAAGTGAAACTACTGAGCAACGAGATAGAGAGAAAGCTAAGCTCGAGAAAGAATATAAACATAGTGATAAAAGATTAGATGATTTAGTATTGGAACATGAACAAAATCTTACCCAGGTCATGCAATTATTTGCAAAGCTATCAGCTGATGTAACTTCTTCAAGAGAAAAAATCAATTTAGTGAAAGAAAATCTCCATGCTTGTAAACAATTACTTCATTGTCGAAGAGATAAATTGAGAAAATTGTGGTTGGAGGGAATTGAACATAAACACGTTTTACAACTCTTGAATGAAATGTTTGTACAAATGCTTTTCAGCACTAACACAATTTTTAAAACTAATATTTTACATTTATTCATTTAGAGAATATATTAAAAAGGTTCCAGCTCAATTATCAAATTATATATTGAAAAAACAATACTTGCAAGCAAGCAAATTGTTAGTATCGGCTATGAAGCTTTGCGAGGGTTCACTTAACAATGTTGAGGCTTTGAGAGAAGTGCGATCTGATTTAAAATTACGTAAGGAAACTTTGAATTTAAAGATATTAGATGATTTAAGTCATCATATTTATCATCGATACACACCTGATATTTTGGCTTTACAAAAACAAGGTAAGTTATATTTAAATAATTAAAGTTTATCACATAGCAGATTAATTAAACAAAATTAAAACTTTGTTTTAGGATCTGGTCATGACATATTTTCATCTCCATTACAACAATTCAACCAGAATAGGCCGTTCAATGATAAAAGTGCCTCAAAGTCCAAAAGAAATTTAATGTCATCTGTATTGAATACAGATGTGTCTTTTCTTAAGAATATTGAACATAATTTTGAGGAGATGACAGAAAATCAGAACATAATAGACCCAGAGTTGAATCCTTCTTATTTTCTTGCTACAATTATTGAAAGTTTAGCCTTGTTGGACAGATTGCCAGAAGCAATAGAGGTATATTGTAATTAATTTGCTGTTTCTCTATATGATGTTAAAATAATTGATATTTGCAGGTTATTAAAGTGCAAATGCAGACTGAGTTATTAGATATAATATCTCGAACATCTCAACAAATATTAGAAAATCTGAATTTACCTCTACCTCATTCAGAGAACTTGCAAGTTACTGCAAAAAGTGCCATAGTTATTAGTGATTCAAATAAAGCAAGTGCATTGTCAATTTTACTTTATGCTTTATTTGAACAGATTCGATTTGTTGCTAATAATCATGCCGTTGTTATTAAATTTCTTAATCAAGCTTTGAGTAGACATAAACTTTCTATCAAAGCTTATGAAATGTCTGATTATTGGTCAAAAGTACAAGCTGTGGTAAGAATTTCTAAAATTGGAATAGTAACAGTTTATTTGGCAGTGCTTATGTTTTCAACTTAGCATACTTGTTGCAGCTCCAACTTCTCCTTACTGACTACCTTGATATACAAAATATTTCAGAACCTAATCCAGTTGGTTACTTTGAGCATGCTAGTGACGTTAGTTCATTCTTTACTCGGCGCAAAATTCAAAGGTAATTAGTAGATTTACTACATTATTAGGGGAAATATGGACAAAATGGTATTTATAGACAGAATGACAAAGTGACCTTATTTAAAAATGGGCTAGTTTTAGAAACGTTTTTGCAACTGTATCACTTTAAGAAAGCTATAATCACATTTCTGTCGAATGTTGAGCATCACAGTCTTTTTGCAGTAATCAGTTGAAAATATAGAATGCATTCAAAAGTTTATCTCTGAGGGTGGTTTTCACATGTTTTTTAGCAACTTATTGATTGTTATTTGTATTTATTTCTATTAAGATCAATGAACTTATGCCATTACTTGTGATTTTGATTCATTCTATTGCAATTATCAGGTCATTGCAATTATCATTGCATTGACGGGATTTTGATTATATATTTATTTTTGTCCACTTTCAGACCAACGTTTGAAACTGATTATAATGTTATCAGTTAAATAAATATTAAAAAACAAAACGTCATATCATTTAGTCCATACTTTTCCTATATATATTACACACACATACCCATATATATATATATATATATATATATATATATATATATATATATAATTTCTAATTTATCAATCTTGAATGTATTGGTATTGAAATTGGCACTTGCAATGTGTATACTTTTATATACTTGTCCCTTCATTATGAAATTGCTCAAAGAGATTAAATATTTTGTGACTAGAACCTCTATAATTTAATATGTTTATAGAAATTTTATTGTGATTGCAGTAAAAAAAGAAGTTACCTATTTAAATTTGACCATTCTTCAAATGCTCCAGCTGAGTCTTTGGAGCAACATGTTACGGATAGCAGTGATAATTTTTCTTTGGAAGGTCGTAAACGATTTATTCAAAAAAAGAAACGTGATAAATTTTTGGTTTGTCAACCTACTCCAAATAATATAACAATAATATTTATACCTGTAATAAAATTTATCGAAGAAATTGAACAAGAATTAGACTGTAAACCAGGGTGAGTAACTCTAATGTTTTTAAGTATATATACAGTAGAATCCGCTTAGTATGACATCGAAGGGACGCCAAAATCTCGTCATACTAACCGGTCGTCATTAAAAGCGTACTGTAGAAAAACTTTTTAATATGCAAATATGTTACATGTTTCAGTA
Organism: Ctenocephalides felis; assembly: GCF_003426905.1. Lineage (NCBI taxonomy): Eukaryota > Metazoa > Arthropoda > Insecta > Siphonaptera > Pulicidae > Ctenocephalides > Ctenocephalides felis. Next base: position 36,731,466 of record NW_020538040.1, on the reverse strand, counting down.
ATTTAAAAGATGAAAAAAATGAAAATGACACATTAAAATTTATTATAAAATAAAATTGACATGGGGAAGACGGGGCACAACGGTCCAATTCGACTTACGGTAATTATACTGTCTAAACCCAATGAACAACACATAACATACATCAAAGAAGCATCTATCGAACTATGTTCAGAAAAACTTACATACATACGTACATAATTCCTAATTATATAAATAATAATTTACTATTTTTTAAACATTTGGTATCTGACCCATTTTACCTCACATACGGGGTAAAGTGGAACTAGGGGGCGAACAGATGCAATTTCTTCTATTAAATTTTAAAGGCATTTTACGCTACATTATTGAACCAATGCAAAATATTAATTCTGTGAATACATTTGTTACAAAGACAACACAGTATATTACATTGATCTGCTATTGGTCAGAAATATTCATCAGAAGAGCCGGAATAACAATTTATTCAATTAATCTCTTGTAAAATTGCTTTTTTTTAAACTTTACTATTTTATTGCTTACACCTTTGCCAAAGGTTCAGCTGGTCCTTTTTATCGCAGTCATGTGCTGCTTATCTTCTGGTAGCAAAGTCATAAGAATAAAGGTGATGGCTGGTTATGAATTTATACATTTTTCGCCCTCTACTATCAAATACAATTGTTAAAAAAAATCTAATTTTATTTGTTTATGAGATATCCGTGGTGGGTCATTAATAATTAGTCTACCCTACCCATAAACATACAAATGTGTTTTTTTAATGTAAGTAATCAGTATTTTTGATTGATTTTTTACATAATTTTATTGCAGAAACAGTCCTTGGTGCTATTGTGCACAAAAGATATAGCCATTGATTTCGTAGACTTGGCCACATCATGTAAAATCATGTCGGTCATTATAATTGGACATATTTTTTTGCAAAAATGGGTCATTATAAGCGACATGTCAATGTAAGCGATGTCAATATATCCGACTAGACAGCTGTTTTTTTAAGGAATTTTATATGGAAACCAAATTCCTAGTGCGATTACGTCATATTAAGCGGTTGTCAATATATCCGGCGTCATACTAATCGGATTCTACTGTATATATATATATATATACAGTGGTACTCCGCCTTATGAGCGACTCGTCATACGAGATTTTGAACGAATGCGAGCCGCCAAAGGAGCGATGTATTCGAGTGTATTCGAGAGCATGCGAGTAAGAGGCGTAACGTAAACTTATAGTAATGCGAATGGAGCAGATTTATTTAATATCACTATTAACAAGGATTTTCGTACGTAAAGTCGCATACAAATATTTAGAGTCAATTATTTATAGTTAGAAATTTCTATTATTAATTCTTCGTTTCATTATTCTTGTTTGTCAGGTGAAATATGACCAAAATGTGTGAGAAGTAGACTTAACAAGGATGTTCAAGCCAAGCACATTAATCATAAACAACATGTTTATTAGATATTTTTTTTAAACGCAAAAACTAATATATTAATATAGTAATAATTTAGTTATTTTTTATTTAATAATTCCAATATTTCTGGAATATATATCCGATCTTAGCAATAAATATTTAATTTATTTTCATTATTGAAAAATAACATTGTCCTGAAATGAATTAATAGCATTTCATTGCTAAATGAGCGGAAAAAGTTGCTCGATATTCGAGAAATTCGACATGCGAGTATGGATACGGAACGAATTAAGCTCGTAAGGCGGGGTACCATTGTATATATATATTAGGGTGGTCCTTAAAATGGTCATTTTCGAATTTCCTTGCTCCCAGGGGCTCAAATGGTTTCAAATTGATAAAAAACAATTCTCTGAAAGTTTTAGCTCTTAATATTAACGTTTAGATAGAGCACAATTCAATCAAACTTAGTATGGAAAGAGCATGGAAAAAATTTTGAAAATTAAAAAAAAATGTTTTAGGTATTACTTAGCGACAAATGAATGAGTTTTATTCATTCATTTGCTCGCTATATTACATCTAAAAAACATTTTTAAAAATTTGGAAAAAATTTCCATGCTATTCCCATACAGAACTTAGATTGAATTGCGCTCTATCTAAACGTTAATATTAAGAGCTAAAACTTTCAGAGAATTATTTTTTATCAATTTGGAACCATTTGAGCCCCTGGGAGCAAGGAAATTCGAAAATGACCATTTTAAGGACCACCCTATATATATATATATATATATATATATATATATATATAATAGATGAACCTTGGATAATAAATCAATTTATTTCTTATCCGAACAATTAATTCCAAAACATTGTTCGGAAAAGACATATAAATCATCTATCTTTGATTATCTTAAATATATATTACTCAAAATTTTTCTGAAAGTTTTGAACTTTTTTTAAAAACAATCGTGTTGAGTGGTTGTTTTAGAAGCGCGTAAGCGCCGCATCGCAGTCTAACGGATAAACATTGACACGAAACTCATAGAAATGTAAACATAATTCATACTTATTATTCAAATCTCGATAAAATATCTGGTAATTTGATGTGCATATGTCTAATGATTATTTTTCATCGCCAAATTGCTTTTTTTATTTTTTTTCACTAGACCGTCTAAAACCGCTAAACCTGCCTTCGCAAAAATTTAAGCGCCACTTTTGTCAGTACAACGTTTCGTTATCTCAAAAACTAAATTGCCACTTTTGGTTTATTTTGCCCCGTATCTTCGAAACTGCTAGACCTGCCTATGTCAAAAAGTAATCAGTATGTCTCCTTATCAATACGAATCAAATGTTTTTTTTTTTTTTTTTTTAATTATTTAAATCGGTTGATCCGTATTCCCGAAATCGTCGACGAAAATTTCAATTCGCACCCACACACACACATACATCTATTTTTTCTAAGGTATGCCAAAATGTTCAGAAACCTGAAACGTAAAGATATATAAAAATTTACATTTTCGATTTTTTGCGATTACTATATCTTACCCGACGGGAAGTTAATAATTTCCTCAGTTGTAGCAATGATTTCCTAATATTTTGAGTGTTTTACGATTGTAATTTATTTTATAGTTAGTCGTTTCAATATTAATTGTGTAGTAACGATTTACCCATGTAAGTATATTGAGGATTATCGTTTAATGTTTGAAATTTTGACCGTACATTAATAGTGATGCATTCAGTACAATTATATATGTTGAGTTCGCTTTTTTTGCTTTGTATACACATACAAAATATTGTACATTTATAACAAAAGGAAAAAAGAAAAGGGCCATATCACTTGTTAAAGGGTGAATTTATTAAAAATTATGGGTATGGTGAGGGCATATGAGCGTAACACATTATAGATATCTATTGTTTTTAAACAGAAGGACTTGATAAAGGGCATAAATCTAGCTAAGAGCCTTGCAATAATTTATAAGTAGCTTTATAAGTTCAAAAAGGTTGTGGATAAAAATTATCCCAAAAAGATACAAGCGATTTGGCATATGAGCATGGTTATGGAACGAATTAAACTCATACGTCGGATTACCACTGTATATATATATATATATATATATATTATTATATATATATATATATATATATATAATATAATATAATAATTAAAATATAAAATAAATTTAATGATCTTATTTTTTTCTGTAGGGTACAATGCACATTAAATGCATTTTTAGCAGATTATATGAAAGAAGTGTTTTTAGGGAGGTATCATTTATATATATCATCTGAAGTGGACGCTGCCACAAAAAGCCATGATGCATGGAGATCTATAATTGATACAGAAAAATCCAAGGTTTTTAGTATAAAGTGATTTTGTAAATAATATTAGTATAAAATTTTGGTGAATAAGATTTGATAATGACATTGATTATAATAGTTTTTATTTATTTATCTAATTTAGGATACACCATTGCAACAACGGCCTTTACTGCAATCAACAGTACTAGTAAATACTTTAATTTGGGAAACAAGAAACTTAATGTTAAATATACCTTTGTATACTGATAATTTTTTCTCTGTGATATGCATGGTCTTGAAACAATATCGTGAAATTTGCCAATCTGCATATCGTGGTATAGTTCAACCAGATACAGAAGATAAAAGAATCTGTAGTGCTGCTTGGTTAAAAGATGAAGATATATGCAGATTTCTTAAGTAGTTCAATTTTTGTATTACTTAATTATATTAAAATTAGGTAGATTAATTTATTGTTGTTTACACTGCTTGTAGAACACTGCCAAATTGGGTTGATTTAAAAGCGCAACAGTTTAATGACATAAAAACCAATAACGTTCGCAGACATGGCCGACAACAGGAATCAACAGAAGAGGAAAGTCCTGAAGATGTAAAACAACGAAATTCTAGGGAAGCTGAAATTTTAATTAGTAACTTAGGAGAAGATGGGATTAATGCTCATGAAATTTTAAGCGATGTTATGGTTTTGAAAGAGCTTGCTATTTTGCAAGAAAGCTTGGTTTGTTTTGTGCTAAAACCAAAAAGAGGTGTTAAGTTGCATATTGAATATTATCATTTTAGGAATGGTTCTCTGCAAACATGATTCACCTAGCAAATGAACTGCAGCAACAATCTATGAATGCAAATGTATCTGAGCCTAAGCATTCTGTTCCAAGTGCCCCTATTGTGAAAGAAAGATCTTTGAAATGCTTATTAAATTTAGCACAAGAATTTGACGAATTAGCTAATACTTGTCTTCTTGTTCTGCATCTAGAAGTAAGCCTTTATTTTTTTCTTTAAAAAAAGTAACTGATGGTGAGTGGTACTGTACCTTGACAGCAAATGATTTAAAAATGAATCAAAGAACTATATTTTATACTATTTGGCAGTGCGGGTATTTAGATTAATTTTGACTTTCCATTGTTCATAAGCCTATAGATTGTTTTTCTATTATTCAAATTTATGTGGTAGAATAAACTGCGCTGGACTTGATTAAACATTATTAACTTCCTATAGGGTAAGTTATAGCTATCGCAAAAAAAACGAAAATGAAAATGTTTATATATCTTTATGTTTTAAATGTTTCTGAACATTTTGGCACACATTAGAAAAAACGGATGTATGTGTGTGTGTGCGTGCGTGTGTGCGGATACAAATTTTCGTCGACAAACACAGTTCAACCGATTTAAATAATTCAAAGAACATTCGATTCCTACTGATACGGAGACGTGCTGATTAGCTTTTGGCTAAGGGAGATGCAGCCGTTTCGAAGATACGGGGCAAAAAGAGCCAGAAATGGTAATTTAGTTTTTGAGAGAACGGAGCGTCCGATTTCAATAATTCAAAAAACATTTTACTTGTGTTGACAAAATGAAGAACTGATTAAATCTTTGAAGAAGACAGGTCTAGCGGTTTCGGAGATCAAGTAAAAAAAGTGCGGTCAAAAATGATCGTTAGACACATGCACATCACAAAAACGGCTACACCGATTTCAGGAATTTAAAAGTATAATTTAATATTTTAAATTTAAGTTTATGTATATTTGATATTTTTTAGGTTCGAATTCAATGCTTCCATTATTTACTTCCAAGGTCTGATCAATACTATAAATATTATAATTCTAATGTCAATGATACACATGAACCTGATACACGGGTGCAGGATTTTGCAAAACTTCTTGTCACGATCGACGATGCTATGGGATTATCACTTGCTCCTAGAAAAGTAAAGGTAAAAAAATTTAATTTCATATTTTGTTAAAATAATGAATCACATAAATTTAAATTTTTATAATTGATTGCTTTGTTCCTTATATAGTACATTTTTGAAGGATTGGGACATTTAGTATCAAAAATTCTAATAAACGCATCTCAATACATGGATCGTATTGATGATGTAGGTATTCGTAAAATGTTTCGAAACGTATTTGCCTTACAGCAAACTCTGAGTAATATCACTATGACGAGGGAGGTGGCTCTTGATTATGCACATCAATACTATGAAATGCTATATTTAGAGCCAGAGGTAAGTTGTTTTTTATTACTTACAGAAAGAACTTGAATTTTAATCAATTCATGGAAATTAGCATGATAATAGACATGTTTGTTAAAAGAGGTTTAATTATAAATTAGAATTATAAAATACCTTGTACAAAATTAGTTATCACTAAATACAAATATTCTTTTGGTAATAGGTATTAACGATAGTAAATTTATCATAAATAAATTTGTTTGTTTTGTTTCAGTATTTATCATATTAAAAAAATAAAAATTCGAATTACTTACAGCGAGTGAAATACCAACAAAAAAATAAATAAAATAAAATGTGATAAATAGAATGTGTTCGAAGAAATAAATTTTCAAATATTATTATGAAAAGCGTAACTTGTAAAGGAAAATTTGTTTAAATATTATTTGAAATTGTTATAAATTTATGCTCGAATTTTAAATACGTTGAAAACTAATATTGTTTACACATATTATTGAAGATACGCATTTATTAATACCTATCTGCAAAAAAAATAATTTATTATAATGTAATAATTTCTCTACACATAGAAATTTTTCTAAACTTTAATTTATTCTTATAATTAAGTTGTTTTATATAGACCTGTAATATTGTAGGTTTTTTTTTTAGAATTCTATCACTCAATTACTGTGTAAAGTTTTATTAAAATCTTAGATGCGTAAACCTGTACTTCTTATTAGGATATAGAGTAATTGATTATAAATATTTTTATAGGAAATTCTTAATGATATTATTGAAAATGGATGTCAATTTACTGAAATAGAATATATTAATGCCATTCAACTTGTACATCGAAGTAGGACTGGAAATAAGGAATCATCTAGTGTTAATACTTATTTACAAAGGTTATCACAAATACTAGGAAATATTGGTGTTACTGTATAATTATTAATAATCATTAATTACAATTATTTAACTTTTTTATGATCAGTATTTATATATTTGCATAATCGTGCATGCACTATATATATATATATATATATATATATATATATATATAATAATGTGTGTGTGCATGCGTAAATTGTTACATTTTAATTCAGATATTTTGTTTGTTCTATTCAATTTTGTACACACAGTAAAACTGAGTCAGTACAGTGATATTTGCTTATTATTAAATCTTTTTTTAAAATTTTTTGAAATTATTTGTACTACAAACTGTAACTAATAAACTGCTTTAACTTTAAGTATTGTTTTATTCACATGCAATGTTTTTGTGCTTTTTACAAATAATTTAGTATTTTGTATTATGCTAACAATTTAATGAGTTTCAATTATTATTATTACAATTAATTCAGAATTATAGATTTGCTTAAATAATTAATTAAAATTAAACTTTAAAGGATTAATATTCAATCATATTTATTTCAAAGATTTCCTTTAATAATTAAATTACTCCACAAATATTAATCTGGAAATTACTATAATTTTGTCTTTGTTAAATGATCATAAGTATAAAGATTTTCATTTTTAGAATAATTTGGAAAAACATTTCTTAATGTTTGTTTGAAACTTAAAATATCGCAACGTACAAAAATAATTTTACATGATAACACATAAAAAAATGAATTGATCGAAAATTGAATTCATGGCGTTCCGTCTTCAATTTGAATTTCAAATCTTAATCGAAAAAAAACAAACCTCGTTTGCATTTTATTTTATGTTTTATATTAATATAAATTAAAAAGTATTTTCTTCAAAAGTGGTGATCAATTTCAAAGCGATAAACAACGGTAACAATTGTAAAATTATAATACTTTTTATTATGGATAATAATTTTTACATATATTACTTACATGTTTACTTATCTATGCTTATCTATGTATTACTGTATTACGTTTACGAACCATATCTAGAAAAAATACCAGCGGTTAATTTACATACTGTATACGTGCTGCCATATTTTGATCAATTCCTTAATTAAAATGGATATAACGCCAAATCGCCAGACATAGCGATCTATTTGTTTATTCATCTATATATCTATGGTTCTTACATTAGTATTTACCATGTTGGCAATGCTAGTGATGGTCTTCTATTTAAAAACATCATAAACATTGCAATTGACAAGAGCGTTCGTTTAGATGTAACATAACCCTAGATATTAAAAGTGTTTAAAAGTTATTTGGTGTTATTATTTTTATATGAGCCGAATTTCTTAAAATATTGTTTATTTTAAATAATCGACTTTTTTAAATTTTATTGCTAAATGACGAATTGACAGTTTACCAGTTACTATTTTAATATCAAGAAATCTGAGAGTGTTTCTATTTTTTCACTGTCAAAATTTATTGGATTTTGGCTCTTCAAAATTGGGCGTTAAATCTGGTTTACAATGGCAGTTACTTCAAATCCATCATCATACGATTCAAGAACGGAATTTAAAATTAAAAATGTACCAGAGGATGTTATATCAGCTCTTAAATTTGGTCCCAGCTCGAACCAATTTCTACTGGTTTCCTCTTGGGATTGCTCTGTTCGTTTATACGATGTTGCAGCTAATAGCATGAGACATAAATATAATCACAAATTGCCAGTTCTGGATGTTTGTTTTAGTGTATGTTGATATATTAATTATAATGGTAAATGTAATCATAATGGCTTAGTACAAATGCAACTGATACATCGCAGCAATTTATGAATTACTATTAACGATTACTAGATATAAATATCAAAATTCACTTATGCGATCATATTATTTTGCTACAAAAGGTATAACAATGAAATAAATTATTTTCATAGGATGCTGTACATTCTTTTAGTGGTGGATTAGATAAAACATTAATTCAATATGATTTCAACACTAATTCTGAGACAGTGATTGGCGTTCATGAAAAGACAATACGATGCGTCGAGTTTGCAAGCGATATAAATTGTGTACTGACAGGTAGCTGGGATGGTACAGTTAAAATTTGGGACACTAGACTTGCTCAGTGTGTTGGTTCCTACCCACAGAGCGATGCAGTATGTATAACTTGTTATTATTAAGTTTTTATTTAATTAATAAAAAACGAATTTACTCCAGTTCATTTTAATATAAACTAATTTACACATACACTTCTTTATTATTCAATTACTAATAAAATAATAAACAGATAAAATTATCTTTGTTTGGATTGAAAATTTAATTGTTTAAAGGATTTGCTATTTCAAACGCTAATGCAAATACTGTATATTATTATTTGTAGCAATTAAATGTATATTGTATGTGCTATTAGATTAAAAAGATGGCATGATAATAATCATAACATAAATACTCACAATCTTTTTTTAGGTTTATACAATGAATGTTGTTGGAGAAAAACTGGTTGTAGGAACAGCTGGAAGAAAAGTTCTTATTTGGGATTTGAGAAACATGGCAGTTTCTCAACGTCGTGATTCGTCATTAAAATATCAAACTAGAGCTATAAAATGCTTTCCAAACAAACAAGGTTATGTCATGAGCTCAATTGAAGGGCGAGTGGCTGTTGAATATTTAGATCCAAACACTGAAGTACAAAAGAAAAAGTACGCTTTTAAGTGTCATCGAGTTAAAGATGGTGGCATAGAGTATATATATCCTGTGAATGCAATCAGTTTTCATACGGGCTATAATACATTTGCAACTGGAGGATCTGATGGTTTTGTGAATATATGGGATGGCTTCAATAAAAAGCGTTTGTGTCAGTTCCATGAATATGATACATCAATTTCTTCACTTAGTTTTAGTGCAGATAATTCGTTGTTGGCAATTGGCTGTTCATACTTAAATGAATTGGAAACTTGTCCTGATCCCATACCAGAGCCGGCAATATTTGTTCGGCATATTCAAGAACAAGAGGCAAAACCCAAAATTATTAAATCAGAGTAAATAAAAAAATATTTATTTTAATCTATTAATAATGAATTTTATAATATTGTAATATTGTGAATGTAAAATAAATTTATTTAATTCTGCAGAATTAAAGATCATTAACATCTTCCATATGATTTAATGCTATTATTATTTATCGTTATTATTAGTTATAGTTACGTGTTTAATATTAATATAGTATATGCATATAATTATTATATATATATATATATATATATATATATATATATATATATATATATATATATATATATATATATTTATAAATATATATATATACTAACGCGTGCTACATCGCTTGGACGGTGTTGCAAGTCCAAGCCCCCGCTTTGGCAATCTGGCATCATCGGGCAGCAGCGATGTTCATTTTTACTTGAAAATATACATCAAAAATCAATATCTTCAAGTGTAAGTTGATATCACTACAGCATGATATTAGGTTGCTCAGAGCGGGGGTTTGAACTCATGTCCCTGTCTCCCCTGTTTCTGTTATATCATCTTATTATTATGTTGCCTGCTGAAAAAAGCAATTGCTTTAATATTTCAATAACTACTTTATTCAATTGTGTTGTGTTGTGTTTTTTTTTTTACCAAAACGCTAAAAAAAATTCCTGTATTTGTCTCGGTTCGGTCCGACTTCCAGTCCAACCGAAAAAATATTCCGGATTGTGGTTCACGATTGGTACAAACCATTGTTCATAATAATACATATAAAAGTTAATGGAAAAATTAGCAATTCTTTCAATTTTTTTTCAATACGTCAGCCAATGCTTGTTATCAAAAATCATCTTGAATGCCGAGAAAAAAAGGAATAACGAAACGACGTTCCGGAGCGTTCGAGCTCGACAACACCACTGATTCTATTATTAAAAAATATTTAAAATTTTGGTTGCACATCCTGCATCTTTTTTATTAAAATTATTGATTTTATTGAACATTTTTTTTGTATTTTATGATTGTTTTTTATGTTAGAAAGTTATTATTTATTGATATTTATGTTATTAATTTATGCATTTATATGATGCTCGTTCAATCAAAATTGATTCTGGTATGATAAACGTGATGGTTTGTGGTGAGTTGCTGATATTTTCTAAATTATCCGGTTATTTCTCAAATAAGGGAAATAAAAAGTTTGCTGAAAGTATTATTGGAAAGACCGGAATGTGATACGTTGTTTATATTAAATTTAAACAATTTTTTTTAACAAGCTTTTATTTTTTATCGTTGATGTAATCATACCCATTATCAATAACTTTTTACCATCTAGCAATATGGAAATTTTTGATGCTGAATCGATAATTTGGACATCTTTTGAATTTGCTTAGAACCCACGTAGACGGTATTTAAAAATGTTGTAGCGATTGGAATAACTATATGCGGTGCGTAAAGCGTAACATTTTTTGTTTCAATTTTTTTTTAAATTTTCTTTTGTATATCGAAAATAATTCAGATTTTAATTTTAATTCTGACTAAAGTTCTAATATACTTTAAACAAATAATTTCATCTTTGCAATTCAGTTTATATATTTCTTATAATTATTAGACAATGTTACAATAATAATCTATTTGAAAACATTTAATATTCCCCGAACATTTTGTTACGGCACGGGAAGTTCCAGCAATTTGCCTTAAGGCACGATGCCATACACCACTAGTTATTATTATATTTATATATTTATAACCCTAGACAATATTATTATATTGTCTAGGGTTTGAAGGTTTGAAGTATTATCATAGTATTATCGCACGTTTAGAGTTTAAGCAGTTTATTTAATTCGCCACTCGCCATAGTGCTCGATATTCTTGTGTTGGACAATGTGGTATTTCATACTTGTACAACTTCATGTTATTATAGTACACTATACACAAATGCATCAGCCCAAACATAAAGGCGTAATAACACATATGCAGCCAGTCGTCGAGAAAATGGCGAACACTTGTTGGACGTTCGCTTCTTGTGCTTGTCAAAAATAAAATCAAATATCTGTGACATGTACTTACATTACGTGTGTTTCACGTGCATTTTAACTTTTATTTTTTGTAATTATTTCAAAGTGCTGCCTTATAGGGTGCATTTAATAGCTTTTGGTGTTTGACCATTGTAGTTTGAATATATATATATATATATATATATATATATATATATATATATATATATATATATATATATCTTTGTTAATGACAGGAGTTTTGTGTTAATTTTTAAAATACTGTCTTTATGATTAATGGACAATGAATAATAATAATTCTGGAGCGTCTGACAAGTAAGTGTTAATTCATAAATATATGAAGAGTTTCTTAGTGCAGTTAAATGCCACATGCACTTAGGATTGTGTTGCCCCCATAAATAAATATTATGAAATTGTAACGAAGGGTTTTGTATTCAAACAAGTGCCAATTTTATATTTTATACTCAGTAATATGAGTCATGGCTGAACTGTTTTTGAGAGCGCATAAAACAGAACTGTCAAATTTTTGCCAATCGTTTGGATCATTAAGCTTCATCAAATGATAATCTTGGTCATGTATAAATAGCTATAAATAAGGAATTTTATAAATAAATAATATATATGTGTGTGTGTGTGTGTGTTTTTATTTTTGGGAATTTTTAAATTTACTACTGGTGAGTATTTTCAAGTGACTTCATTGTAAAAAGTAATACTGTATTAGATTTATATATATATATATATATATATATATATACATTACTTTCTTTATTCCATAATATGCTAAACGTTTCAGCTGTGATTCGTCTCATTATCAGTATAAAATTTAACAGCAAAAAATATATATTGATTTTGAACGGTAACTGTTTAAGATTCTGTCACAAAACTAGACACCATACTGGACATGTGAAATTGTGTGTGTTATTTTTTTTTTTAAAAAAAGCAAGTATATTAAATAAAAAAAGATAGATAGACTTATAGTATAAACACTGGAGAAGGGCTTTGCTTCATAACGTCAACAAATATGAAAAGTAATAAATCAAATGGAAAAATTTGAAATATATGTGTAATAAATAATAGTTGAAATTGTTAATAATATTTATATATGAATTATATAAAATGGTTGTATCAGTTCTTTTAATAATTTACCGTGTTTTTGGTACAAACTATTAACAAAGATTCTGCCATGATGCTCATAATACAAAATTCTAATGATATATATATATATATATATATATATATATATATATATATATATATATATAATGTGTTTGTGTGTGTGTGTGTATGATATATAGTTCACCGATGCTCATTGATTCTGTTTATATCGTCATTTCAAGAACTTGGCCAAATCATAGTTTGGCCGTAAATTTCAAACCAGCAAAACTTTTAGTAATTGTATTTGAATTTGATGAAACTTTTGATACTTATAGGTCCCTTCAAATATTATAGTTCTATGAAAATTGGTTTAAATGAATATTTACTGAAATATAACCGTGTTATTTTGTTTGAATGTCATAATTGTTATTTTAAAAAAATACTATTATATATATTTATATTATATAAATTTTGAAGATAATTTATTCTTGAATATCTATAATGTATAGCAAATATAAAATGTAATATAATACTATAAATGAGTAATAAAATAAAAATGAGCATTGAAAAAGTAGTTATCAAATATATAATTAAATATTTTCCATTTTGTCATTTTTAATTTTGTTTTTTCATTTCATCTTTACTAACTGCAATTTGGAACAACAATTTGCACTGATAGAAGTGACACGTATTTTAATAAAACCTCATAAGTTTCATTCTAATAAGATTCTTGCGACCCCTTAAAAATTGTTACTTGTGCATTCTTTGTATGGGGAAATGTGCGCTTTCCTGTTCTTTTACAAGTGAAAGGTTCATTATTGGAGCCGCTCTTGTTATGCCCCCTTAAGAATTAAGTACCACAAGGTTGGCTGAATATTCAGCCTCTAACTGGTATTTTTCCAGACTGTTTTCTTTCTTCGTAGTGCGAGAGATACTGGTACTACTTAAACATGGAATTGTATGAACTTGAACATTGAAATTTGTAACTGCATCCATGAATTTATTACTTCTCTTATTTTTTATCTTATTTTTTTTATTCTCTATTATATTTACAACCGTCCAGCTAAGGACATTCAATAAATTTGGGGAATTTACAATTGTCAGCCGTAAAGGGACATTGTATACTAAATGGGCATGTTGGAAAAACAACTCAATAGTTATTAACAACATTTTATTGATAATTATATAATCTTAACTATTTACTTATAAAATAGTTTCTTATAAATAATTACTAAGTTAATTCAATTTTTATCTGGAGAGTTCATGGATTTAAGATCCAGTGGCGCTTTTCTTTTCAACCTTTGTCGATAGTTCTCTGTTATTAAGGAGTTTGCTATTGAATTTGGGTGACTGATGAGCTTGTTTCTATATTTATGTGCTATTTTGTTACTGCGTCTTTTATGGTATTAGCCAGTTCGGGCTATAATTTGGTGCTCCTAAGGCAATTTTCAAAAATTTGTTTTGAAATTTTTGTATTATTTCTATATTAGTCTTAGAAACTTACTTGAATTTTGTATAGTTACGCTTAAACTGTTAATTCGATTATGTCGTAACATATTATTGTATTAAAATGGATCTGTAGGATGTTTTCTACTTTTAATAATTTTACATTTTAGCGATAGCCAGCTTTTTATGATTTGGTATTACTGTTTATTTTATATCTAGCATATACACATGCTTTGTAATTTTTGCCAACATAGCATCGATTTTTCTCTTATTTTTACGAAAATCAACTGAAAAGTAAGGGAAAGTCAATGTTTTAACTTCCCGTAGGGTAAGGTAGAGTAATAGACCGAAAAACGAAAATGAAAATTTTTGCATATCTTCACGTTTCAGAGGTTTTTGAACATTTTGGCATACCTGAGAAAAAATGGATGTGTGCGTGTCCGCATTTTTTCGTTCACGTTTCAATGGTTCAAAAAAACATTCGATTCCCATCCGAAATTAAAATCCGAACAGTTTTGATATTTAAAAATAAATTTGGAAATGAAAAGATTTTTTTTTATTTTGAAATAAAAAAATGTCTTTTCCAAAAACTAATCGTTTCTCCACAAGCATTATGTTTTTTGAATCATTCGAACAGGATGCTTTGTTCTCTGAAAAACTGCTATTTTTACACTTTTAGCTCTTTATTTCTGAAACGGCTGGGCCTGTCTTTGCCAAATACTAACCAAACTTAATTTAATTAACTTCCCGTAGGCCAAGTTATAGTAATCGCAAAAAAATCGGAAATGAAAATTTCTATATATCTTTGTTTCAGAGGTTTCTGAACATTATGGCATACCTTAGAAAAAATGGTTGTATGTGTGTGTGCGGATACAAATTTTCGGCGACGATTTCGGGAACACCGATCAACCCATTTGAATAACTCAAAAAGCATTCGATTCGTATTTATAAGGAGACGTACTGATTAGTTTTTGGAGGAGGCAGGTCCAGCGGTTTTGGACTCAATAAAAATAAGTTAAAAAATGCCATTTGGCGGTCAAAAATGTTTATTGGACATATGTATACATTAAATTGTCACATATTTTATAGAGATTTTAATATTGTGTACACATTTTGTGTAAATTTTTTGGGTTCCGTACCAAGATTTTTATTTTTGAAGTTTATTTATATGGTTCAAACAAATGTCCTCGACATTTTCGACAGTATGGAATAACCGACTTATAAAATTGAAAAATAATTTGCTTCGTACTCGATCGCTAGGCGTTTTTGCAAAAGGCGTACGGGAAGTTCCAGCAATTTGCCTTAATGCACGATGCCATGCGCCTCACTAGTTTCCATTTTGCTTCGTATTTCGGAATCGGCTGATCGACCTTTTCCAAAAACTGGTCGCACTAAACCCCATAAGTCGGTTGAACGGTGCTCCGGAAAACGTCGACAAAAAATTATATCCATCCACACATACATCAATTTTTTCCGAGGTATGCCCTCAAATAAATGCTCAGACCCTTTGAAACGTTTTTGCATTTTAAAAACAAATTATAATATTTTTGTATAAATTTTAAATATATGTACAAATTTTTTCTTGCAACTTTTTGGGTTCTATAATAGCGTAAAAATTTATGTTTGATTTACTTTAAATTCACATTAAACAAATTTTACTTATATCAAATATCTAATATATTAAATAGCGTTTTGGAGATTTAAGCAATTAATAGTATTTGCTTTTGACTAGATGCATGGTGTTTCTCATCAAAATTATAGCCAATAAATGATACTAATAAATAAAATAAAAGACGAGAAATTTTAATATTCACCCAATAATATTAAAAGTATAATTTTAGGTAATATTTTTTGTTCTGGACTTTGTACCATGAATACAGTTTTAGAATTTGCATATAAATTCATCTAGTTGAAATAATGATGTAACTTATGACTGGATCATCTGCTGTCAATTATTGAAGTTAGTTTAAAAGTTGTTTCTTCTATGATTTTGTTACTGATAGGAATGTTGTAAATGAAAGATGATGTAAATGAAATTAATGCTCGTACAAAAACATTGACCGACACCACCGTAAAATTTTTATCAAAATATTGAATGTAGTGTGATAATGTATGTTGATATTTTATATTTTACATTTGATTGATCGCGATTATTCAATCTTCACAATGTTTATGTAGTAAAATGTAGAGGTTTATATGTACATAAGGGCTCGCTCGTAGGTAAGCGGTTAAGAGCGACGGGACTTGTTTCAGAGGTCCCGGGTTCGATACCCACTTCGAGTAGCCTGTTGTCAGGCAGCAGTGACAACGATTTTCACTTGAAAATATAGATAGCAATATGTTTCCAAGTGAAAATAGCCCTTGCCCGGCATTGCTGCACCAATAAAATGTCAGCCCTATTAGATTAATTCTAATAACAAAATCATCAAATATGGGTGGATTAACCATTGGGTTACCACCTAAAAAAATACGTAGTAAGGAGAAGTTTCAGCCCAACAGCTCATAGGACGTAAGGTTCTGATTGCTGTTCAATAATAATAATAATAATAAAAAATATATTTACATATGTTATGTTTATTAGTAGTAATAATATTTAAATTTTCAGTAGATCGATGTCAGCCTTGTCATTGAACAACGGTTCGTTTCGCCGTTCGCTCGGCAGTACGGGCTCATCGGTACCTAATACTCCTGTGCTATCTATTTTTTCTTCCACCGTTATTGTCAACAAAGATAATGCAGGCTATGGAATGAAGGTAACGATAAATTCATTTTTTTTTCACTTTTATGTTATTTTGAAATTAAATGTTTTCTGTTGTAAAATACAGGCTTAATATTTTTTAATAGAATTTGTAGGTTACCATATATACTACATTACTATATAGTCCTGTAGGTTACTATATATACAGTGTAGCGTAAAATAGAGTTGGTGTATATGGTATATATGTAGAGTTAATGATTTCCTCGTATCTATATCCCTCGATGCGTACGCTCTTGAGTCGTATTGCTATTGCACAAACGAAAGCTTTTCACAGCAGAATTTTAGACCAATTTTTCTCTTGGCGGTAGTTTCCAATAAAATGATTTAACACAAATTTTTGTGATCTTATGGAATCATCCAAAATTTAAAGGTAAATTACAAAAGTTTTACACAAGTTGTTTTGTTTGTTTAATGATCATATATTTAGTCTTATTATCAGTTATATCTTCTATTTGATATTAAATATAATATATTTTATATTAAGGCGGATCAAATTGTGTATGGAGCCGAAAAAATTTATTGACTTTGCAATTCTAGTTCTATTTTCGAAGAAGCCACGGTTAGGAAATGAATTCCGGGCCATCGAACTTTTCTTTGTTTTTTATCCATATCCGTAAATATCAACGAACAAAAAAATCAGTTTGTACGAGGGTTATGTGAAAAGTAAATTTCTCTTTTTTTGAGTTTGCAACATGGTTTATCAATGTAAGGTCTTTTCTTTGCCTATTTTTCAACATAATCACCTTCTCTGTCAATACATTTTTTATCCTTTTAATCCAGAAAGCGAAAACAGCTATCAACTCCTTCAACGGGGCTGTCGGCGAAGCCCTTCGCGGCGGGCAAGGGGGCGTCCATTAATCACGTGAGCGAGTTTTTAAGGATTTTTGGACCTCCCTTCCCCTTGGTGATATTTGGTGATATTCAAAATTACCCCATCCCACCAAACATCACGTGTATTTTTAGTTACGTGAAAAAACTGTATTTTTTTTAAATGTTTGAACTTTTTTAAAAAATAGTTAAAAAATAAATACACGTGATACTATACGCCTCTCCCACGTGATATTTCGTGATTTTTTTTGTTAAAACCCCCTCCCCCTAAAAATCTCACGTGATTAATGAACACCCCCCTATCAAAATAGGATTAAGAAGATCAAAAAATGTATTGACGGAGGTGATTACATTGAAAATTACCTCTCTAATGATATATGACAAAACATTAAAAAACTATTTTGTGAAAGTTACTTTTGACATAACCCTCGTAATAAACTTATCAGGAATTTGATGAAATTTTACATGGTGATATAGTTGGCAGTCAACCTGTTGAAATATTATAGAATTATGAGAAGTGGTTTAAATATAAAATTTGACTAGAATATTGAAAAAATAGGGTGTGTGTTCAACCAACGCCTACATGATTTTCTAGCAATGTGTTCGGACGGCCCTGTACTTAAGGGTACTCGTAACATTAAAAACTCTTGTTTGCATGTTCGAATTCCGCCTGCATATACATTTTTTTAAAACCATTTTTCATAGGTCTATAATATTCCATAACGTTTTCTCCAACATTTCTATATATATATATATATATATTCGTCGTGGCGAAGATCGTTAACGCGTTGACTTTGGCAATCTGACATCGGGCAGCGCGATGTCTATTTTTAATTGAAAATATAGATCAAAATATGTTTCCAACTCAAAATAAGCCCATCTCGGGCACTGCGGTGTTGAATGAAATGGGAAAAACTCTCACACTACTTCTTCCCTGAATCGAGTTCGAGTTTAACTCAGCTCACAGACCTGACCTAGGGCAGTACTACCCATTTATTATTATTATTATAATTATATTATATATATAATATTTATTGGGATGACTATGTGTATATGTCTGTGTTTGATTTTTAGTTTGTTTTTTTTTATTTTGGATCCTAACATTAAACTAGTTGGTATTGGTATTTAGCCTTGAGGCAAGTTACATGAACATCCCGATATATGTAAATAATCGATACCAAGCGATACCAATTTTTGCAAATTTTGACGAATTTTCAAAGTTAAACCAATTGTTGTAGGGCCGTAATATTTTAGTATGATCTAGAAGACTATAATATCTACCGTCAAAAAAATAATAATAAAAATCGTCGAAAAATTTTTTTTAACACTTTATTACAAGAAAATGGCCCGGCCGATTTTTACCAAAAACTAATCAGCACGATTCCCAATCAATATCTTTCGAACGGTTTTTGAATTTTCATAATCGGTTCAGAATTGCGGGCTAAAACGTGGACGAAATGTTTTTCACTTTTCTGCTATTTATGAAGAAACGTCTCGGCCGATCGTTCCACAAAATTGACAAACGATAGTCTTCGTCGAGATACATCGAATGGCTTTTAAATTTTTGAAATCGGCCCAGCCGTTTTCGAGAAAACGTCGATTTACGGCAAAAAATCTGTTCACACACACACACTTTTTCCAAATTTGGTCTCATTCGATTCAGAATGGCTTGAAACGTCGAGAAAACATAAAATTAGCGAATCGGATTTTTTGATGAAAACATAAACCTCTCCTTCGGGAAGTTAAATATTTGATATATTGGCCAATTGATATATAGTTATTTCAAATATCTTTGTAGTAGTTGAGAAAGGCTTGAATAAAGGCATTTTACACAATTATTAACAATAATACACTATAATATAATATAACACACTACAATGAAAATGTTCGCCAGCAAATTTTATACACTTCAAAATATAAAAGCTAAATTTGTAAGTGTTTACCTTAGTTTCTCGCCATTGAAGGCATTTTCAAATCAATAGTATCGACTGATGATGATACTGAAAACAATAAATATTATTATGGTAATTGTTAAAAACTTATTCCGCTATGCGCTTTGTCAGATATTTGAAAATTCACGCATGACGCACTTTTGATTCGGTTGGAATCTAATAAGGAATTCAATAATAATTTTGGTAATTATTGAAACAAAGCAATTCTCGAATTATGCAGCTTTGTACATATTTAGTATGTACGCACATACATACTAAATAAGCTGTTAGATTTTTCAAATAAAATATCTTGTTTTAAAATACGAATTCTTATTCATTTTATGCGTAGGTATCTGGTGATAAACCTGTATATGTGCAGAGTGTAAAAGACGGTGGCGCAGCACAAAGAGCAGGTCTGCATAGTGGCGATAAAATAATAAAAGTGAGTTTCATATGAACATGATGTATTACTTATCAATACATCATTAGACATTGTTTTAAAATTTTATATTTTCCAGGTCAACGGCGTGGATGTGACACATTCTACTCATACGGAAGTTGTTGCACTAATTAAAGGTATTTTTTTTATTATTGTCTGAAATGATCTAAATATCATTAATAACATATGATAAATATATTATTAATAAACACAGTCAAAAGAAACTATTGATATGGGCGTATTATTATGCGTAATTAATCGGGTCAATATATTAAATTTTTAATTTGTATTCCTTCATTTTGTTTACTTATCATTGAAGTAATGCAAAAAAGTCTTTTCTCAACTCACATTTTGTTGTATCCATAAAATAAAAAAACACTATTCAGTTTTGAAATAAAAGTAACATAAAACATTTTTGGGAACTGCTGCCAAATATTACTTGTTATATGTGGTATTATTTTTCGAGTTACTATTTACACCAATATATAAGTGATGTTAAATGTAGTACTGTTTCAAATAAAATGATTATTCTCAATTCCCACAATTAACACTTCAATTATCCTTTTAATAAATATTAAAATATGCTCCATAAAATTATATATTAATAATTATACACTGCGATTTATAGAACAAATTTATTTTCAATAGCTCAATTTATTTTATTGAATTTAAGGGTTATACAATATTTTTAGACATACCTGAGATGTGCCAGAAATTAAATTAATATAAGATGCAAATAATATAACATGCGTCTGACAGTCGGCGCATACGTCTGACGCGCACGGCGAATCGTGTTCTCAACGTACGCGTGGTTCGTGATTTGCTTCTGCTTGCAATAATTTTGTTTGCGCTTTTGCGAACAGATTCGCCGTACGAATTCGTGCAAAGGAGACGAGCCATAAGTGATTGCGCTCAAAAATATTCAATTTGCAGTCGTTTTGCCTTACTATACTAACAAGGAGAACCCGCGCATTGCTCGTCTCGGATTTTGATGAAATTTGGCGCAGTTGTAGATTTTATGCCCAAACTGACCATGGTAAAACATTAGAGGCCTATGAAAAGCGGTTTAATTATAAAAATTAATTAAAGTTTGCATTTTAGCAGCGTGCTATACCATAGCGCTACACATAGCTTGTAACGTGCCCTGTTATCAGTTCAGTCGTAGCCTAGTGGTAAAGTGACTGAATTCTCATTTTTGCGTATGCTTATGCGTATCGTCGGAGGATCGAATCCCGTTCATGTTAACTTCTTTTTTTATTATTTTTAATTCGAATTTATAATTGCATGAGTAAATAATATTAAAGTTTTCGTGAGTTTTTAATTAATTTCAAAGCCAGTTAAAATATGGTACAAAATTATAAAAAATTGTAGGCAACATTATTGAAGCAATTATTTTGGGTAGAAAAATCCAAGGTGATATTGTACCTTGACCGCGCATGCTATATATTAATTTTTTCTGAATTTGTTATACTTTTTAAAAGATTTCAATTTTCAACGCCTGTGGCAGACGATGATTTTTGTGTGATAAATTTGGAAAATCAATGGTTTAGCCGCGAATAAACAAAAAATCATTCATTTAAACATCATATATATATATATATATATATATACATATATATTCTTGTGCTTCCAGTTCTCTGTATTTTCTCTTCCGGCGTAAGTCATCAACCCCAATCCTTTCAGTCCTTCTATATTGCCTTCGTCGTGTAGGAGAATGGGAATTTTTTTTGCAGAATGGGTCCGATCCAGTTTCCTTTTCTTTTCGGGATTGTGCTCAGCGTGGCTTTTCCCACTCTTCTCTGAACTTCTTTGTTATCTTGTCTGTTCACTTTATTTTTTCCGTTCGTCTCCAGCATCACGTTTCAAAACTCTGCAGATAGTTCTTGTCGGCCTTTCTTAGAGTCCCTTTCTCTGATATTTACAGAGCTATGCTCCAGACTTAACACTTTATTAGTCTCTTTTACAAATCGAGACTCAGTTCGCTCGGCAGTAGCGTTTTTATTTTCGTAAATGTCGCCCTGGCGCTTGCGATCTCTGTCCTGATCTTTCTCGTGCAGTATCCGTCTCTGGTCAGAATGCTTCTTAAATATTTGAAATGATCAACGTCTTCCAATTCTCGATTTTCTACTGTTATATTCAGAGGATCGCCATGTTTTGATACCCTCATCACTTTTGATTTGTCGATGTTGATCTCCATTCCGTATCTTCCGCCCACTTAAACTATTCTGCTTACTATGTTTTGTAGCTTGGTCTTGGTTTTCGATATCACCACGATCATCGGCGTACTTTATGGTGGTGATTCTTCTTCCTCCAATCGAAAAATATCCTGCGCCTTCGGATCGGTGACATGCAGCATCCTTGTCGCACTTCTCACCCTATTTTAACGTTGTTTGTGTTTCTTTGATTCACTCGAAACTTCACTTTCTGTGTCATATAAAGATTCTGGATCTTTCTGTTTAATATATGCCAATAGCCTGATTCTGCCCCATAAGTGTTCACAAAATTCCAATTCACTCTGTCAAAGGCTTACTGCCGATCTATGAAGCAAAACCAGATGTTCTCGTTAACGTTGAAACATCTGTCCGACATTATCTTCAATACTCCAATGGCGTCTCTGGTGCTTCTTCCTTTTCTAAAACCAAACTGGTCTTAGAAAAGGAAGATCTTCGCTCATGAGCTGCTCGATCTTATTTTCTAGTCGTCTCGTAACGATTTTGGCCAGAACCTGTCCTGTGTGCGAAGTCAAAGTGATCGTTCTGTGGTCGCTGCACTTATTTGCTTTGGGCTTTTGGTGAAGAGCTATCATCGTGACATTCAAGAAGTCTTTTGGTCATTCGTCCGTTTAGTTTATTTGGTTCACAAGCTCTTTCAGCAGGTCCGCCGGTATGTCATCAAAAATCGCTTTTTTGAGGAATTTTTAGGGAAGGAGATAAATATTTAATTGAAAACGAAACTTTCAGGTTTTATTATTATATATTTCAACATTTTTCTCAAATTATCTTCTCATTAAAATATATGTCATAATATGCCTGGCGCTACGTCGTGCATGTATTGCAATTTCCATCCGAAACAAAGTGGCATCGTGCCTTAAGGCAATTTGCTGGAAATTTCCGTACTTTAATGAAATATTCGAGGAATATTAAATGTTTATTATTATTTAACAGATTATTATAAATAATATAACTTTCATTATGCTTATTTTATAAAAAGTAAAAAACAAAACTTAATCAATTGGATTTAAAATGACGAACATTGTCTAATATTTCTAAGTATTATATAAACTGAATTGAAAAGTTAAAATTATTTATTTGAAGTATAGAAATTTAACTAGAATTAGAATTAAAATCCGAATATACAAAAAAAAAATTTTTTGAAAATTATAAATATAATTGAATAAAAAAAAATCTTTCCTCAAAAGTAATTGCTTCGTCAACGCAAGCAGATTTTTTTTAAATCATTCAAATCAGATGCTTAATTCTCTCAAAAACTGCAATTTTTTGCACATTTAGCTCTATATCTCTGAAACGGCTGGACCTGCTTTTACCAAAATTTAATCACCTCATTCTCCCCATCATTACGAATCGAATTCTTTTGGTTCATTTACATCTGTTGATCCGTTCTCTTAAAAACTGACATTTTTAGCACTTTTTGCTCCATATCTCCGAAGCCACTGGACCTGTCTTTGTCAAAAACTAATCAGCACGTCTCCTCATCAATAGGAATCGAATGTTTTTTTAACCATTCAAATCGGATAAATCGTACGCCCGAAGTCGTTGACGAAAAATTGTCTCCACACATACACACACACACGACTTGAAGTAAAATTTATTTTCGATTTTTGGCCCATTACTATAGCTTACCCTACGGGAACCATAACAAGTTCATATTTTCAATAGTATAGATTCTAGTTAAGCCTAAAAAATACAGAAAGAAGTGAGATTTTTGTCAAATTTTTCGCAACATAAAATAAAATCATGTTTTTTGATAAAAAAAAACTTTAGATTGTTTAAAAAGTGGGTTAATTATAACTTTTTATTAAGGTTTTTAGGTTCAACTAGAAGATAATTTAATCCTGAATACAATCAATTTTGTCTGGTTTCGACAGGATGTTCAGTATTTTTCCTATCTTTCCCGCGGAATCGGGAATTAGGTATTAGGTAAAATCGAAGAAATAAAAATCCGAAGCGCCGAAGTTTTTGTTTTGCTCAACACTTGCTTACTATTTTTTCTATAACTTCGAAAATAATTTGAATTTGTTTATCAAATTTTAGTGATATATTCTTGGATAGTTTTGGAAGATATTTTTTCAAGCATTCAGATTGATTAGATAGCAGGTGTACGAGAATTAACATAAAAATTACATTAGAAATATATATATGATAACATAATATAATATAATATGATAATATAATAAAATTATATTATTAAAATATATATGATAACAAATAAAATCTTAGCAAATAAGGACCATGTTTCAAATTGTAGCAAATGCGCAAGTAGTATTAACGGTACAACAGCGGGTTACGTGTGGCGACATGTGCTCAACGCGCAACATCCAATCTGCTACAGTTACGTCGCCAAATAACAATACCATTTCCAGCGGAAGAGCTGGCATAACTGCTCCTCGACCTGTCGATGTAAGTGTTATTTCATATAAATACTTCATTTGTGACTCGATAATCTTCATTCAATTACAATATTAAGTGTTGGATTTAATATCTTTCTTTTTATTTTTACTTAAAACTTTAACCATGTACAGATACTAATTTTAATTTGCAGAATGAAAAAATGCGACAACTTGAATTGCATCGTATACAAACATTACGCATGATGCTAGAAGAAGAGCAAAAGCATCTGGCGACTTTACGAAGTAAACCTGGAAAACGCCAAGAGATACAACGAGCAGAAGCTCGTGTTCATACACTTCAAGAACAGTTGAAAGCCCTTGATACTGAGGTATATATAATAATAATAATAATAAATGGTAGTCTGCCCGAAGGCAGGTCCATGGTGTGAGAGCCACCACAACAAATGATTTCCTTGCCCTTCATCCCATAACCTATTTATCTTTATTAAATAAATAAAGAGGTATATATATATATATATATATATATATATATATATATATATATATAAAGAGTAGTTATTTTGAAAAAGTATAAATACAGTTATAGAGGACATAGCATCAGCAAAGGAAAATATTTTAAAACATTTAAAATATTCAATGACATTCACATTTTTGCACCCGAATTGTTGAAATTAGAAACGATAAATACTTGGAATTATTTATTTTGTATGTTTTGACACTAATTTTCTGTGTGTTTCATCAATTATTTACTCTCTATGTATACATTATTTACCATAGAATTTTATTGTTTACTTGTAACTTAAAATAGGAATTTCATTAATTGTTACATTTGCTTTGTTGTTTCAGGGATCTCTTGCTTTATCTCCTACTAATGCCGCTCAATCTGATAACACCACAACATCTCATTTTAACCCTCACTTTTTATCCCGTTTTCCGAGAAGTTTGAGTAACTTGAGCCTGGGTGGACGTGCCAAGAAAAATGAAAAGGATGACAATAACCGTAACAAACCTGAAAAAAATGCTAAAAATCATCAAATGCAACAGGACAAACGTTGTTTTTCAGACGAAAAATGTGATATACGTGAGGGTCACGCTAGTGTGGTTATAGACGCGCCTCCACCTTTGCCTCAGCGGAACAAAAACATGATGGACTGGTTGCAGGAACAGACTTCTGTGGATAATTTCACTGATTTGGATCTGTCAATAGATGATAATACAAAACAGATTCTGAACTCTTTTTTGGAACACGAACGAAATCCATTTGTTAGTGATGTGAATAATACTCCGCCACCGTTACCGCCTAGGCAAGATCGCCCCCTTCCAAACTCGATAGACACTGTTATGAATCATCCCTTAGTCTCAACATGTGCTCCAGCTTTATGTGATAACATTACCGTAAGTGACTTTATGTTGTTGACATGTTTGGAAAACCATTGAAATTATATTTATTTATAAAGAGTCTAATGATCAGGCGTAAAAACAAAAAAAACATACTAATTTGAGTTTATTTTGAATTTATATGTTTCGGCCATCAGCTTTACTCTTCATTATTTTCAAATCATGCTTTTTATTTATGTTAGACTCCCGATCATTACTCTTTTAATACATGTGCCAACATGAAATTCAGTATTATACACAAGTATATATTTAATAATACAAATTAAATTGATAATTTTTTGTCGTAATAGAACCCTGCTTTACAAACAAAGTCGGCTAAATCGGGTCATAAACGTACACAATCTTCTTCAGATCCGGTTGTGATATCACCTAGCAACTGCGGTAAATCAAAATTTAATTATTTGTTATTTAATTTTTGTTTATATTGTTCTTATTTATTGTTTTATTTTTTGATTATTCATAAGATTCAAGTTAAACTATTTTGTCTTAGAAGTTACTATCCATTCTTTTTTTTTTCAATAGCAGAAAGACAAAGTAAGAGTTCTAGAGGATCTTGGGGTCATCCAGAAGCTACACCGCCGGGTACACCTCCTCCACCATATCCATCATTAACTAATGCAGATGAGGTACATTAAGTATTGCCAATGTTCTTAGAAATTCAACTTTTTTTAAATGTGGATACCAAGCATTTGTTTATTGATTTATTTCTCTAAATATCTTGTAGTTATATTTTTGTGTATAATTGTATAATCTATAAATATTTATTTCAGGAAATAGCAGATGCATGGAATTTTCAGTTTTGTAACTCTATTACAAAATCGGAAGATTTGCATGACAGAAAAGGAACCTTAACTAATACATCTGACTCAATACAGGCAGCACAAAGTGTTACGTCGCAACAACATATTATTTCCATGGAAGATGAAGAAGTCTCAGACTCAGAGGTATTTTATACTCACATTATGAAGTATATATTTACAATGTACTTTCTTAAAATTAATTGACATAATGGTGCTTGAACAACAAAATAATAATTTTGATTTTTTGACGTTTGTTCAAAAATTTTAGACAACTGTGGAGGAACATGGACCTTTTAAATCATTACGTTTGTTACTGGAGCATCCGGGCCACGTTGCTGTATTTCTAAATTATTTGTTCACTAATGCACAGCCAGCATCATTGCTTTTTTATCTTATCACAGATATATACAGAGATGGAAATCTAAAAGATATGCGAAGATGGGCTTATGAAATACATTCTACCTTTTTAGTGCCTGGAGCAGTAAGTCTAACTATTATACTACATTTTTTAGCTTGGATTTTTTTATAAAAATAAGATCAATATTTTAGCCTTTACATCTTCGTAATGTAGATGAAACTATGGCAAGAGAAATAGATGATGTTTTGCTTTATGAATCTGATAAGGAAGAAATTTTAAGAAAAATATTTTTAAGGGCTAGAACAAAGTAAGTGGGCAATATTTTCTTCTATATATATATATATTATATATATATATATATATATATATATATATATGTCTGTACGTACTTGTATACATATTACTACATTAGTATTATAATATTGCAGAGCTAAGGAAGAACTTACAGCACAGCTAAATCACTTCCAAGTGACAAGGACAGTTGGTTTAGGAATGATGTTTGGGCCTAATGATATTTCACTTGACACTGCCATTGGCGATAGGTCTAAAGAAATTCGAGTAATTGAAATGGCTTTATTGTCAAATTTGGAATCATATTTGTAAGTGAAATAACCATTAATATAATCATGGATTTACAGTGCATTTCATTGACTGGCATACATTCGTTATTACAGAGAAGACTTGGATTCAAATAAAGAAAATGTTGATTATAAGCGGTATGCAACAGCACAAGCTTTGGCCACAGTTCTCTTACGATGGTTTCGTATATCACTCAATTCACAGTATTTGTCATCTTCAGTCTTAGAACGATGCCCTACATTTGTTAGCAAAGAGAAGACATTCAGAGGCAAGCTTATTGGAAAAAGTAGAAAGGTAGGCGTATAGGTTTATTCAAGAAGTATCATAAATTTTGAAGATTTGATGTAATGTGTGTGACATTATGGTCGTTTTGTAGTACACTTATGCCAACAATATTGGGCATTTTTATTATCTCACAATGTTTTTTTTTTTTTTTTGATTATATTCTGTAGAGTTGCTTGGAATTCTACATAGTCTGATTTACATAATCTCTCATTCGAATTATCAACTTATACTTTTTTCAATATTAATAATATTTTTCCACCAAATGTTAATCTAATGACTTTACTCAGTTATCAATTTTTAGTTGTTTCACAATCATATTCAAAAGAATTAAATG
The DNA here is from genome assembly GCF_003426905.1 of Ctenocephalides felis. Classification (NCBI taxonomy): domain Eukaryota; kingdom Metazoa; phylum Arthropoda; class Insecta; order Siphonaptera; family Pulicidae; genus Ctenocephalides; species Ctenocephalides felis. Next base: position 36,702,881 of record NW_020538040.1, on the reverse strand, counting down.
TATTTACTGGAATTTCAATTTATAGCATTAGAGTAAATGCAACATCGCTCTTTTTTTTTTTTGACCAAATAAATGCAGTGAGGTAATTGTTTTTATTTTTTCATAGTTGGTGGTTCGAGAACATCATTTACTGTTCCGGCAATATTATATTGTAACACATTGCAATCAGTGTCATGATATCATATGGGGAGTTGGACCACAAGGATACCATTGTTCTGGTATATGTTTATTATAATAATTGCTTTTATTGTTTTATATGTTTTTTTCATTTCAATTATTCTGCTTTTTTTTTAATCGAATATTTTTTCAATATTTCAAAATTGCATTTATGCAGTAGCTATATCAAATTAGCAGATTCTTTACATAAACTATATTTTGGTAGATTGTGGACTAAATATCCATAGAGGTTGCAGTCGAGTTCTCGAGGAGGATTGTCCTGGCCCTCCTGTCAATACGAATTCCAAATCAAAACAAAATCAAACGGATCGACGAATATCTAAACTTATGGAAAAGATAAGACCTAACCATCATTTTATCAATAGTAAGTTTTACCATATATATAGATACTTCAATAGACCAACACCCCCACTAATTCGAGACCCTCGCGACCGAAGGGCTGGCATTTTTATTTTTGGAAATATTTCCTTTGTGGAACTTACTTTTTCATTATAATCCGACGCTACTGTATATATGTATATAAATATGTATATATGTATATATATATATATTTTTGAATATTCTTGAATTTGATGTTGATATATATGTTTAATTTGAGTTTAATATTCGGGCGTAACATCAATAAAAATAGTATGAGTTTTTTTTTTTTAAATTTATTTATTTAAAATCCATACGTTTCGGCTAGCATCTTAGCCATCATTCAGTGGTAATCAAGTTAAAATTTTGTATCCTAATATAGCATATGAAACCATTATTAATCCATGGTATGAGTATGTGCACATTGATAAGATATGTATTTTTTAACACAAACATCACAAATGGTAAAACACACTAATAATCATGATAACTTGACAAGTTGTCGAAACTATGTATTTACTCTTCGGAGTTTAGGATAGAAATCCATTTCTATCCTAAACTCCGAAGAGTAAATACATAGTTTCGACAACTTGTCAAGTTATCATGATTATTAGTGTGTTTTACCATTTGTGATGTTTGTGTTAAAAAATACATATCTTATCAATGTGCACATACTCATACCATGGATTAATAATGGTTTCATATGCTATATTAGGATACAAAATTTTAACTTGATTACCACTGAATGATGGCTAAGATGCTAGCCGAAACGTATGGATTTTAAATAAATAAATTTAAAAAAAAAAAAAACTCATACTATTTTTATTGATGTTACGCCCGAATATTAAACTCAAATTAAATATATATATATATATATATATATATATATTAAAATTTAATATATACAATATTTATTTAATTATACAGGTATTATTCTCAAGAGAACTTCTATAAAAATGCCGATAATAAATAATGCGTGAATACAAGATGGTAATATAGGAGATATGTTCCAAGGCGACAAAATAAAGAAAAATTAACATTAATTTAAGTTTTAAGTAATTGTAGTTTTTTAACATTCTGATTAATTATGTTCTGATTAAGAGAATGATTTGAAGAACTTTGTAATATGTTCGGCAATTTTTAACAGTTTCTTCAATTCAAATTTATACTCGCCTGAGAAATTTGTCTCTTAAAAGTTCCAAAGATCATTTGATATTCATATAGAAAACGTACAGATGATGTGCATTTTAAAATGTTTGCTAAGATTATTCAAATTAAATGTTGCGTTTTTATTGTTGAAGCAATTGAATTGCTCTTTTTCAATAAACTGGGAATGTTTTGTATCATGTCATTTTGAGTCAAATTTCACTATAGAGGAAACAGCAATTTTTAAAAATTTATTTTATTTATTGAGTAATTAATAAGATCATTTTTATTCTCTTTGCTTATATTCCCAAAAAACACCGATTGCGTGGAAGACGGCTATAAAGATTTTCATATGTCAGTTTTTATTATTAGTTCAAAATGACGGCATTTACAAAAAATATTGTGTTGTGGGATATATTTTGGAATCCGCGTGGTGGGTATCACTTAGATAAATTAATTATTTAGTCGATTGTAAGCTAGAATTATTTCGTCACCATAAGAAAGTGAACAAAAACTACTTTGCGACATATATTGATCTAATTACAAGCTTCTTCTCTTATTTCTTTTGCTAGGCTCTTTCGAAATCTTGACTACCGCGAATAACGAAATTTCCATCCGTGAATATAGGAATTAGTCGCAGTTTTTCGGCCGCGAATAGCAAAAGCGCGAATAAGGAACTTCTGCTCTATATATATTCATTCCACTCCTAATACTTACATAATATTTTCTTATATTTTTACAGCTGAGAAACAGCAGCGCATGCAAGAGGAGGATACCATTGAAGAATTTCCTGGATCTAATGGTTAGTTTATTATTAATAACATGGTTTATACATTTAAATTTTTAATTTGTTTTTTGCTGTACCAAAGGGCAAATTTTAATTATTATGTTTTTATTTGGCTAAAATGTTTTTATTGATGTAGAATATTATGATTACACCAAATACAGGCAAGCAATAATTATACCTATTTATTGTTAATAATTATTATCAAAGTTATTTTTTATGAAAATTAAAAAATGTATTCATTCAACCAGAATAATGAGTTCTGTTTATGATTGATTTTAATTTTCATTTTTAATAACTATTCTGACTATTTATTCCAAAGCTGCTGATCGTCCGTCATCAATGTTGTTGAGCAGAAATACTTCGCAAAGGGGTAACTCTTTATCGACACCAGAGAAGGGAGAGAGTGCTGATGACAGTCATTGCTTAATAGATGAAGTACAAAATGAAAAGTAAGTTTGCCACATGTCAAACCGAGTCTTTTTTTAAATTGACAAAACATATTCTTTCATGTTGTATATTGTGTCATCATCATGATGAATCTTTTTGTGTGTGATTATATACGTACATAGTTATTGAAAAATACAGATTATTTTTTAGTATGTATTGTTTTTAGTTTAAATAAATCGACTGAAGGTACTAATTCATTAACTTTCCGGTAGTATAAGTTATAGTAATCGAAAAAAATCGAAAATGAAATTTTTTATATATCTACGTTTTAAAGCCTTCTGAACATTTTGGCATACATTAGAAACATTTGTTGTATGTGTGTGCGGATACAATTTTGCGTCGACGATTTCGAGAACACGGATCAACCGATATAAATGTTTCAAAATTCAATTCCTATAGATGGGAAGACGTGTTGATTAGGTTTTGGCAAAGGCAGGTCCATAATTTTGGCTAAAAGTGTCAAAAATAGTAATTCGGTTTGTGAGAGAACGGAACGTTTGATTTGAATGATTTAAAAAACACTTAATTTTACAAAATTAACAACAAAATTTTTGGGAAGGCGGCAGGTTCAGTGGTTTCGCAGATCCAATGAAAAAAGTTATAAAAAACGCTATTTGGCGGTCAAAAATGACCGTTATTTATTATTAGATATTATTTTATAGATATTTGTTTGTTCAAATAATAAGTAAAAATTTTATTTGCATTTCGATGGGTTTCGTATCAAGATTTATAATGTTTTATAATTTATAATGTCAATTATAATGCGGCGCGGCGCTTACGCGCTCCGCTAAAACGGCTACGAGGCGCAATTGCTTTCAAATCAAATGGTTGCAATTTCAAATTTCTCAATTTTCTTTTTTTTTACAAATAATTGTTAAACATTTTAAATTACGATACTGGAAGTTCCAGCAATTTGCCTTAAGGAACGATGCCATGCACTACTAGTTTACTTCCCGAAGGAGGAGTTTATGTTTTCATAAAAAAATCCGATTCGCTAATTTTATCTTTTCTCGACGTTTCAAGCCATTCCGAATCGAATGAGACCAAATTTGGAAAAAGTATGTGTGTGTGTGTGCGTGTATGTGAACATATTTTTTGCCGTAAATCGACGTTTTCTCGAAAACGGCTGGACCGATTCCAAAAATATAAAAGCCATTCGATGTATCTCGATGAGGACTATCGTTTGTTTCGTGCGACGATCTGCCAAGCCGTTTCTTTATAATTTTAAAAAGAGTGTTAAACTTTTCGTCCACGTTTAAGCTCATTCTACCGAATCGATTTTAAAAAATCAAAAACTGTTCGAAAGATATTAGTTGGGATTGATGCTGATTAGTTTTAGGTGAAAATCTACCGAGCCGTTTTGTTGTTAACTCTTGAAAAAAAAAATTAAGCCGATTTTTATCGAACTTTTTTTAGCGATATATATCATGGTCTTATAGGACTCACTGCAATATTACGGCCTTACGACAAGTAGTTGAATTTTAAAAATTCATCAAAGTTTGAGAAAATGAGTAGTTTTTCTGACGTTAGCTAAAATGAAAATTAGACGATTTACTTGGTATAACGATAGAGTACTTGATCTTAATGAACATACTAAACCATTAAAGTCCTACAGAAACTGGTTCAATTATAAAAATTATTAATTTGCGAAAATTTGCTTTAAGAGAATACTCCGAGTTAGCGTATTCGTTCGTTCATTTTCAATTATGTGTAATAAATTCACTCGAAATACTTTTAATCACTCACAAATTAATCTATTTCTTATTGATTAAGTCGATTATTTACACATATCGGAAAGTTCATGTAACTTGCCTCAAGACTAAATACCAATACCAACTAGTTTAGTTTTTTGTAGTTTAATTAAGTTATCGACTTCAGTATATATATATAATATATATATATCGGTATAGCGTCGGAACCGTGAGGGCTTGAGCCCACCTATGAATTTTGATGGGGGGCTCAGCCCACCCATCAATCTCAAAAAATTGTATGGGCTGATACGTCTAAAAAAAAACGAACCCACTGCCTGCCTATCAAAAAAAAAAAAAAACGAGCCCACCCATCAAAAATTTGCTTCCGACGCCACTGTATATATATATATATATATATATATATATATATATAATGTTTGTATGTTTTCTTCTTTTATAGTTCGAAACCGAAAAGCGCACCTGTCTCCGTAAATCGGTCCGAGTCATACAAGGAACGACTATCTCAAAGGCGAAGTATGAATCAGAGGCGAAAAACAAGTGACCCGAATTTATCCAAAACAATGTGAGTACATCAAAATAATTATTTGCTTGAGATTTGATTATTTTAACTCTTTCGTTACGACAGAGATTTCTGCAGAAGTGACACTGCTGTACGGGCCAGCAAGCCGCTCTAGTATTTATTGCACAACATATTTTGAGTTTTTCCCATTATTTTATCTATAAAAATATATTTAAAAATTGAAAATTATGCTTTTAAAGAATTATCAATTACAATAACAAATTCGTAATATCAATAATTTAATTCAGAGTGATAAATCTTGAAGGGAAGGGCCGACACACTGAATGTCTTCTCGTACACACAGGCCGTTAAGCGGATGTCGCTATAGGGCGGCTCTGAGAAAAAAGAGTATTGATACATTTTTTGTAGGTAGTTTTAAGCTCTTCAATTTTGCTTGAGGTAATTTAGCGATAAAACTGACCATTTAGCTGAAAATCGCGAAAATTTATTTTTTTCTACCTTTGGACTCAATGCTCATTTTTTAGCTCGCATCGTAACTATGAGGACTATTTAGATTTCTTTTATAATTGAATTTTAAGCAATTTTACAAATTTACAGCCCATTATGCGTTACTATAACCTTCACCCTGATTTTAGGTTTAAATTGACCGGGCTAATATATCCATTTTATTTACTTAGCATTAAAAAATAAATACATATATGATTCATATTAAAAACATAACCACATTTTGGACTATTTTTTTTTTCAAGTTAAAATTAAATTGTTAGTGCAGAAGTTATACTAACAATATGTATAATTTATTATTATAATAATTATAATTGAATAATAATGCATTTTTCAAATCTATGTATCGCCGTTGAACGCCCGATATTAAAACTCAGTTCATATAAAGTTTATAAAGATAAATTATATATATATAAATATATATATATATATATATATATATATATATATTTCGGAAAAGAAACAATCAATATATTGAAAAAATCCAGGACTTATCTATTTAATATATATATATATATATATATATATATATATATATATATATTTATACGCAATACATGTATAGTTGTATTGAGCTTTGAACAAAGAATCCAAAATAGTATTGAAAACTCAAAAAGTTTGTTAAACAATTATTATTCTTATTGTTCACGTTTTGGAACTATGTTCGTTCCATCTTCAGGACATGAGCGAAGAACATAATCGATATTAGACGATAAACAAACATATATAATATAATAAAATTTATAAATGAATAGATAATATAAAAAAATATCGAAATAAAAAACAAAAGTTTTTTGAGTAGAAACTTTAAAATAGAAATAGAAAACAAAGTTATATTTACCTGAATCATTTAAATAAACAACACTTCGTATATCACTAAAACAATAATTTTTCATTAAATGTATTTTTATTAACTTTTAAAGAACTTATTTTAACTAAACTATTTTAAACAAAGAGTGTACTTTTATTAACTTTCAAAAAAACTTATTATTTATTTTCGAGGAAATTACTAGATTAATTATTTCAGAGTTTACATTATAAACGAAAGTTTATAATTAAGTCGATATTATTAAGATCACGTTATTAATCAGACTGAATTCTGTCAAAAAGCTAAGCGCAAAATACATTATGAAATATTTTCAATACAACAGGTATTGAAACTAAACTTTGATCCCGGGTCAATAATATAGTAATCAAGAACAAAAATTGAAACAAACGGATGTAGAGAAGCAAAAAATGAAGTGTTTAATAATTATTTGTTAACAAATGCAGAAAGGTAAAGAATTCATAAATATGAGACAACTTTCGGCAGAAAATTTTTTAAATGTGGAATTTGCTCGATGTAAAATATTTGGATTATAAATTTAAAAATACAAAATTGCGCTTTGAAAGTTTTCTGTTTGTTGTTCTCGACACTTGTTCATGTTGTCTTATGATTTTATATTTATGGGAAATAATTAAAAACTAGAGAATTAGCTAACGAGAAATAAGAGTATAAGGATGAACCCGATATTAAAATGTTCTCATTTTTACTAATAAAAGACGTATACGATGTTACTAATAAAATATGCATTTTTCTTAAATCACATAATATTCTTTCTCTAATTTCAACAAGTTTTTTCATGCTAGTATCATTTTATTATTCTGCTAAAATATTTGAAGATGAAAGCATTTTAATATCGAGTTCATTCTTATAAAGTTTTTTTTATAACTATATTATTGACGCGGGGTTAATGATAAGTTTCGGTCCTTGTTGCACATAAACATTTTATAACGCGTTTCTCTCGGCAAACAAATAATTTCATTCTCTCAATTTTTTGTTTTAACCTTGTTATTAAAAAAACTTGTTTTTTTATATTTTGTTATATAATCTATTCATTTATAATATTGTTGTATTAGTTTTTTTAATCTTTTAATCAAGATCATGTTTTGTCAAATGTTCTTCTGAAGATGGAACGTACCATCGTACCATAAATGATTTATAAAATATTTTAGGTTTATTACTATTTTTTTCTTTTTTCGAAGCTTCAATCGGAATTTGGGGATAAGCGTAGTTCATACTGATGGAAGTTTATAAATAAATCTCTGTAAAATTTTTAAGTAAATCGGTCGAGTAGAAGTTGAGAAATCGTGGGTATCGTGGGTCTCTAGACAAACGCTCTAGGCAAACAGTGTAGGATTATTATGGTCATACAGTTATATCTTCGAAAATAATTTGAGTCATCTAATCTCACTCCTCTTATACACATATTTTTGAAAAGTTAATGTTTGAAAATATAAAAAAAATAAATAATAGACCAGAAAAACACCACCTTAAATCGAATTCATCACTTCAGTATTTGATTTTTTTAAACAGAAAAACAATTACGATTTTTAAAATTATCGATGGTTGAATACAGCCAATGTGTTTGTTCATTGGATAAATTTTAGTCAATAGTTTGAATATTACTTATAATTAACACGTATGAACTTGCATGTTTAAAATAATTTACACATAAGTTTTAGTATTATCAGTTACAAGTTGAACTATTTTTAATTAACCCAAAAACATGGTTATATATTTTTATATATAATGTTGAATATTTGTCTAGAAGAGCGGATAAAAGTAACCAGATAAGTTATTTTTATCTTCCTGAAAGAGAAGTTTCTTTTCGCCAAAAAAAACGACTTGGTAATTTTATTTTTCGACGTTTCAAGTCATTCTGAATGATTTTTGAGACCAAATTTGGAAAAAAGTGTGTCCATGTTATGTATGTGAAACAGCTGAACCAATTTGAAAAATTTAAGAGCCATGCGAGATTATTCAACAAGTATCATATTTAGCCTTATCGCAACATTTTGCAGCCCTCGCGAAAATGTATTTTTTAGACGGGTTGAAAAAATTGGAGCATATTCCAAATATATCGAGCTTGAAGGAGATTATGTCGAAAAATAAATTGCCATTTTTCCGTCGCAATAGGCTAAGTACTTGTTGAATGTCTCACGAACTTGATAAGGACGAGCGTTAAAATTAGTTTGGCGAGACATTTGTTCAGAATTAGCAGAAAAGTGCAAAAAAGCTTGAATCGATTTTTAAAACTTGAAAGCCGTATATAAGATATCAGATCGTGCTGATTAGTTTTTGGCAAAAATCGGTCGAGATTTTTCTTCGAAATTTAAAAAAAAAAAGAAACTTAACACTTTGTCGTCCGCTCGTCTAGTAAATGCGCTTCAAAATACTTAAGTGAATGCGCAATAGTCATTTAAGGCCAGGAAACGACAAAAAATACGACAAGAGCTTAAGTATGATATAGAAGTATTAGTCGATGGGAGATTTTATATTTTTTTTAAGTGATTTTTTTGCCATTTGATTCCGAATTTTGACTTTAGATTCGTGTTCAGCGATAAAAAATACATTGGAAAACATATGGTGCACAACCAATACAGATAACTTTTTTGTGGATTTGTATTATTTCCACGCATCAGGAAGTTTATGAAGTTTGCTTTTAGGGGGTATTTTAGTGTAGAGGCATATATTTTAGGTCATCGCAAAAAAGATAATCCATTTTTTCGCTATTATTTTTTTTATAATTTATTTATCAATGTTTCAAGAGTACAGAAATGAAGTAAAAAAAAGTTATCAATTTTAAGAGTTAGCAATTGGTGAAGTGGGACGTCTCAAAAAATTCCTACGTGATTGCAACTCACCTAGTAATCTGAATTGAAAAAAAAAAGATTACTAATCTAGAATTTTGTCGCTATGATATATATTTAACTTCCCGTTAAAATGAAATTTTTTATATGTATCTACGTTTCAGAGGTTTCTGAACATTTTGGCATATCTTAGAAAAAATGGATGTATGTGTGTGTGTCTGTGCTCGCGGATACAAATTTTCGTTGACGATTTCGGGAACACGGTTCAACGGATTTCAATTGTTCAAAAAACGTTCGATTGCTGTTGATAATGAGACGTGCTGATTAGATTTTGGCATAGGCAGGTCTAGCCTTCGAAGATACGGGGCAAGAAGTGCCACAAACGGCGTCCGATTTTACCTGATTGAATTTCCATGAACTCAGGCCTAGCGGTTTCGGAGATCTAGTGAAAAAAGTAAAAAAAAATGCCATTTGGCGGTCAAAAATGATCATTAGACATAAAATTATCAGATATTTTATAGAGATTTTAACAATAAGTATAAATTTTGTTTACATTTCTATGGGTTCCGTACCAATGTTTATTCGTTAGAGGGCGACGCGGCGCTTACGCGCTTCTATATTTCGTCTCTATGCAGTTAAAGCATTACGATTGCTTTAAAAAAGTTCAGAATTTTCAAAATATTTCAAAATAAAGAAAACATGTTTTCATAAAAAAGTAATTTTTTGTCAAAAATATAGTTTCTCAAAAATCAAATTTTTTAAAAGTAAATTTTTTTCAAAAATGTTATTCTTTTTTTTTAAAAAAAAATTCTGGTACGGGAAGTTCTAGCAATTTGCCTTAAGGCACAATGCCATGCGCCCCACGAGTTTTTTACCGCTTTTGAATTTGAGATTCTCGAATTTTTAAATATAAACATTAAAATTTCGGGATGAGTCTAGTATATACCAGAGAGGAGTCTTTAAAGAAGATTCTCTGAAAATTTCAAGCAAATCGGTCTAGTAGAACTCGAGAAATCGTGTGCTTTGTATTGAAAATGATGATTTGTCAAAAATGCGTTATAAGTTCGCAAAAGGAATGAAACACAAGGGGATTATCATGGTCAAACAGCTGTATCTCCAAAAAGAAATTTAAATTTTTAAAAATACTGTCGTACAATATTATTAAGTTAATTTTCTGTTATGAACTTTAAATATATATATATATATATATATATATATATATATATATAACACAATCAAAATGAAGAATGGACACGTAATTATGGAAGCTTCACAAAGCGGATATGAATTATACGACAAACACACGACCGTTAATATTGTCACGTTAATGGGGTTTATTTCGGTCTGCTTCCTTCAAAAATTCTAGATAAACTGTTTAGTATATGTATATACATATATGCAAGGATGCAATCAATACTTATTTCTAACATTCATAATTGCGTTGTGCTCTTCAATATATATGCCATATAGGAGAGGATGGTACATATCCAAGGGTTTTTGCAAATGCAACGCATGCGCTTGAAATGCGTGATGCCGGCATAGTAGATGTGTCGCCGTAATAATCTGTTACCTCACTAATAGGATAACTATGTTTTAGTTTATCACTGTTCCCTTAAACCTCCGTACGAAATACGTGCTGCATTGTAACAAGACATAAATGTTGATGAGGTATCTCCATGTGATAATATTCTGTGCTAATCATGTTTATTCTATTATATGTATATTTATATATATATATATATATATATATATATATATATATATATATATAATTACGATTGTACGTATATATGTATGGACATCGCTTTATCGTATAATTAAACCTTCTAATTATGAATTGCAGTTAGTTATTTTCATTAATATTACACATGACTAAATGTGATTGCGATGAATTTCCGTAAAACACAACTTAATATAATTTTGAACATCTCGTTACCTTTCGATGTACATATACTAATTAGTACCGCGTTCGTCATAAAGTATTGCAATATAAGAGTATTTGAAAACTGTTAAAATGTTGAATGAATTTCAATAGTCATTGGAATTTATCAGGATATGTTTTTCTTTTTTTCACGAGGTTAAATAATGTTAAGTATTTTTTGTTTATATTTCAAGCATAAGTATATTATTAAAGGTTTCGTTTTATTTGTAGAATATGGTGAGTACAGGTAAATTTAGCTTATGCACGTTTCATAATGATTATTTAGTCTAACGAGTCAAATGAATCGTAAAAAATAGAAGTGTTATTTCCAAGAAATACATGATATTTAGTGAAGTAATACATTGTACGAACGTTTGTCGTTTTAGATCACGACTAGGTTCGCAAAATTAGCGTTTCTTTACTTGAATGATAAATAACTCGTTTATTTTCTATTTTTATTCTATTTATATTTGGGCGCGTTGAGAACTACTTTAATTAAAATAAATTCTATATATAAAGATTTTGTAACATAAAACTAAAATATGGCGGTCAGTATCCACGCAGGACCGTTTCGCAATTGTCCGACTTTCAACTATAGAATAACGAAAAAATCGATTGTAATCGTATGTGGCATTGGGAAATCTTCTTAGTCTGCGAGAACAAACATAAGGCATGAAAGCCTTAAAAGTTTCAAGAAATACGTGTTTATAAATAATTTAATAAACTTCATGAAAGATAATAGTATCCTAATCAGCAGAAATATCACATTATACAACCAAGTACGTTCAATCTATTTTTCAAATATTTAATGTTAGAGCACACAAGCGATATCTATCATAAAATCCATTTTAATGTTAAAGTATACTATTGAAACGCTTAATTTCGCTCTTTTTAACGCATTAAAATTAAAAAAAAAATATACCAAACTCTTAAAATAATTTAAAAGACAATCTAAAGCGATTTGAAACGATAAACTGGTAATAAATGTATAGTAAAATATAGTAACATTTCACACAAAAAAATAGATAAAATGGGTGATTCATATTGAATTTACTAAAGGTAGGGCTTGCGTTATATCAATAAGTTCAATGATTTTTTAGATTTTTATTTGAAATCGATACGTTTTGCCTAATGCTTTGGCTATCAGGCACGAAAATAAAATTAAACAAAACTAACTATTAATCAATACAACAATATTCTAAATAAAAGATATCTAATTGAAAATACTTCAGTTAAATACATCAATTTAATACTAAATAAAATCAATACAATTAATTATTCGACGCATATGAACTATATTAAGACATTGAATGAGCTTTACAAAAACGACATGGACGCTTTAATTCAATTTTAATTCATTACAAAACCTTCATTGGTTAGTATCGATGAAAATGTTGCGATATCTATTAAAACTATTATATTTTAATTACTATTGATCTACCTAGATTGACGTCTATTAAATTTCATTGGGCTTGTTGTATTTATTGTTTTTGGCTCTCAGGGTGCTTTCATTGGGATGGTCTTTGGTCTCGACTTGTCATAACTGTCGTGATACCATACCATTTATGCACTATTTTGACCAAATTAGGATCAACACCAAAGTCAGTAAAAATATTTTCTGTTCATAAACGCTGAATCTCAACATATTCTGTTATGGTAATGATTTTTAAAAACTTTACACGGCCTCGATGATGTCTTTTGTGGTTGATGGCACTCAGATCGTGAGCGTAGTTCTTCTCAGCAATATTGAAAACTCTATTTCAATATTGCTGAGAAGAACTACGCTACATCACTATCAAAATTTCAGGGATTTTCAGATCACATGATTTTTTAACACAAAATTTTCTGTTCTATATATGTTTTATAACAAATTTTTCCGAAATCAAACCCTGTTGATTTGTTAATTAAATTTTATTTTTCACTTATATCTCGTATATGTATAAAATCTATCTCGTTTATATAAATGATATATATATATATATATATATATATATATATATATATATATATTATATGATATTAAAACATATAGTTTATAATATATCTAAAGATTGGTGTAGAATTGAATTATTATATTTTTAGCGATGACAGCAGAGATCACAATGTTTCGCAAGCAAGTTCAACAAATTCAAGTACATCTAGTCTTTCCTCCAGGTAATTTTTATGTTAATTATAATATAGATTACAATATAAATTATGTATATTTTATTAGATTTTGTTACAACTGTTTCATTAATGTCGAGTAAAAGAAGTTGATTGTGTAGTCAATATACATAATATAAAAGAATAATTACGAATTTACAGATCATTATGGCATTTTTTAAGGCGTTTTGTTGAAAATACTCTCTCGCCAAACAGTTGGGATAAGATGACGAATTCTTTCTTATAGTTTTTTTTTCTTATAAATTTAATGTTCTCATTTAAGCTCCTTATTATATTAGATCAGAAATATTCTGCAAAGTTAAAACGATATACGCTATGTAAATGAAATGATTAGTAATAATATTGATTTATTTAATTATACAGAAGTTTAGAAAGCCCAAGTATATCACTCGAGGCCGTGCATGGCGGATCCAGTGCATCACAAGCTGCGGGCGGCTTGATGCTTGGATCGACTTCGATTGATCTTCAAGGTGGTGACTCGGATGAAAGCGAAAATAGGCGAGATTGGACAATACAGGTGCCACCGGAAATACTCGGCACGCTCACCGATAAAGATAAAAATTCCAAGAAGTTATCAACGGTCAGTTTTGTTTTTTCATACTTATCCATAATATTTATAAAATGATATACAGGTTTGCCAGTGAGCAATATTTACATTTATCATTATATTGCATATTTAATTAGTAGTGCATTAAATGGTTCTTAGATGTAAATTGCCGTATTTCCGCTTTGTAAATTAATAACAGATAAATTAATCAGTCAAAATTCGGTTTATGTTGAATTTTATATCGGAGGAAAATCACAACCACACTGCCCCAAAAGTACAAAATTAAAATTTGTTTTACATTTTCACAAAAGATTCGTCATTGT
>NW_020538040.1:36659973-36687644 GCF_003426905.1 Ctenocephalides felis | reverse complement strand
AAATGTTCGCCAGCAAATTTTAGAACTTCAAATATAAAAGCTAATTTGTAGTGTTTACCCTTAGTTTTCCTCGCCATTGAAGGCATTTCCAATCAATAGTATCGACTGATGATGATACTGAAAACAACTAAATATTATTATGGGTAATTTTGTTAAAAACTTATTCCTATGCGCTTGTCAGAATATTTGAAAATTTCACGCATGACGCACTTTGATTCGGTTGGAATCTAATAAGGAATTCAATAATAATTTTGGTAATTATTGAAACAAAGCAATTCTCGAATTATGCAGCTTTGTACATATTTAGTATGTACGCACATACATACTAAATAAGCTGTTAGATTTTTCAAATAAAATATCTTGTTTTAAAATACGAATTCTTATTTCATTTTATGCGTAGGTATCTGGTGATAAACCTGTATATGTGCAGAGTGTAAAGACGGTGGCGCAGCACAAAGAGCAGGTCTGCATAGTGGCGATAAAATAATAAAAGTGAGTTTCATATGAACATGATGTATTACTTATCAATACATCATTAGACATTGTTTTAAAATTTATATTTTCCAGGTCAACGGCGTGGATGTGACACATTCTACTCATACGGAAGTTGTTGCACTAATTAAGGTATTTTTTTATTATTGTCTGAAATGATCTAAATATCATTAATAACATATGATAAATATATTATTAATAAACACAGTCAAAGAAACTATTGATATGGGCGTATTATTATGCGTAATTAATCGGGTCAATATATTAAATTTTTAATTTGTATTCCTTCATTTTGTTTACTTATCATTGAAGTAATGCAAAAAGTCTTTTCTCAACTCACATTTTGTTGTATCCATAAATAAAAAAACACTATTCAGTTTTGAAATAAAAGTAACATAAAACATTTTTGGGAACTGCTGCCAAATATTACTTGTTATATGTGGTATATTTTTCGAGTTACTATTTACACCAATATATAAGTGATGTTAAATGTAGTACTGTTTCAAATAAAATGATTATTCTCAATTCCCACAATTAACACTTCAATTATCCTTTAATAAATATTAAAATATGCTCCATAAAATTATATATTAATAATTATACACTGCGATTTATAGAACAAATTTATTTTCAATAGCTCAATTTATTTTATTGAATTTAAGGGTTATACAATATTTTTAGACATACCTGAGATGTGCCAGAAATTAAATTAATATAAGATGCAAATAATATAACATGCGTCTGACAGTCGGCGCATACGTCTGACGCGCACGGCGAATCGTGTTCTCAACGTACGCGTGGTTCGTGATTTGCTTCTGCTTGCAATAATTTTGTTTGCGCTTTTGCGAACAGATTCGCCGTACGAATTCGTGCAAAGGAGACGAGCCATAAGTGATTGCGCTCAAAAATATTCAATTTGCAGTCGTTTTGCCTTACTATACTAACAAGGAGAACCCGCGCATTGCTCGTCTCGGATTTTGATGAAATTTGGCGCAGTTGTAGATTTTATGCCCAAACTGACCATGGTAAAACATTAGAGGCCTATGAAAAGCGGTTTAATTATAAAATTAATTAAAGTTTGCATTTTAGCAGCGTGCTATACCATAGCGCTACACATAGCTTGTAACGTGCCCTGTTATCAGTTCAGTCGTAGCCTAGTGGTAAAGTGACTGAATTCTCATTTTTGCGTATGCTTATGCGTATCGTCGGAGGATCGAATCCCGTTCATGTTAACTTCTTTTTTATATTTTTTAATTCGAATTTATAATTGCATGAGTAAATAATATTAAAGTTTTCGTGAGTTTTTAATTAATTTCAAAGCCAGTTAAAATATGGTACAAAATTATAAAAAATTGTAGGCAACATTATTGAAGCAATTATTTTGGGTAGAAAAATCCAAGGTGATATTGTACCTTGACCGCGCATGCTATATATTAATTTTTTCTGAATTTGTTATACTTTTTAAAAGATTTCAATTTTCAACGCCTGTGGCAGACGATGATTTTTTGTGTGATAAATTTGGAAAATCAATGGTTTAGCCGCGAATAAACAAAAAATCATTCATTTAAACATCATATATATATATATATATATATATATATATATATATATATATATATATATATACATATATATTCTTGTGCTTCCAGTTCTCTGTATTTTCTCTTCCGGCGTAAGTCATCAACCCCAATCCTTTCAGTCCTTCTATATTGCCTTCGTCGTGTAGGAGAATGGGAATTTTTTTTGCAGAATGGGTCCGATCCAGTTTCCTTTTCTTTTCGGGATTGTGCTCAGCGTGGCTTTTCCCACTCTTCTCTGAACTTCTTTGTTATCTTGTCTGTTCACTTTATTTTTTCCGTTCGTCTCCAGCATCACGTTTCAAAACTCTGCAGATAGTTCTTGTCGGCCTTTCTTAGAGTCCCTTTCTCTGATATTTACAGAGCTATGCTCCAGACTTAACACTTTATTAGTCTCTTTTACAAATCGAGACTCAGTTCGCTCGGCAGTAGCGTTTTTTATTTTCGTAAATGTCGCCCTGGCGCTTGCGATCTCTGTCCTGATCTTTCTCGTGCAGTATCCGTCTCTGGTCAGAATGCTTCTTAAATATTTGAAATGATCAACGTCTTCCAATTCTCGATTTTCTACTGTTATATTCAGAGGATCGCCATGTTTTGATACCCTCATCACTTTTGATTTGTCGATGTTGATCTCCATTCCGTATTTTCCGCCCACTTAAACTATTCTGCTTACTATGTTTTGTAGCTTGGTCTTGGTTTTCGATATCACCACGATCATCGGCGTACTTTATGGTGGTGATTCTTCTTCCTCCAATCGAAAAATATCCTGCGCCTTCGGATCGGTGACATGCAGCATCCTTGTCGCACTTCTCACCCTATTTTAACGTTGTTTGTGTTTCTTTGATTCACTCGAAACTTCACTTTCTGTGTCATATAAAGATTCTGGATCTTTCTGTTTAATATATGCCAATAGCCTGATTCTGCCCCATAAGTGTTCACAAAATTCCAATTCACTCTGTCAAAGGCTTACTGCCGATCTATGAAGCAAAACCAGATGTTCTCGTTAACGTTGAAACATCTGTCCGACATTATCTTCAATACTCCAATGGCGTCTCTGGTGCTTCTTCCTTTTCTAAAACCAAACTGGTCTTAGAAAAGGAAGATCTTCGCTCATGAGCTGCTCGATCTTATTTTCTAGTCGTCTCGTAACGATTTTGGCCAGAACCTGTCCTGTGTGCGAAGTCAAAGTGATCGTTCTGTGGTCGCTGCACTTATTTGCTTTGGGCTTTTGGTGAAGAGCTATCATCGTGACATTCAAGAAGTCTTTTGGTCATTCGTCCGTTTAGTTTATTTGGTTCACAAGCTCTTTCAGCAGGTCCGCCGGTATGTCATCAAAAATCGCTTTTTTGAGGAATTTTTAGGGAAGGAGATAAATATTTAATTGAAAACGAAACTTTCAGGTTTTATTATTATATATTTCAACATTTTTCTCAAATTATCTTCTCATTAAAATATATGTCATAATATGCCTGGCGCTACGTCGTGCATGTATTGCAATTTCCATCCGAAACAAAGTGGCATCGTGCCTTAAGGCAATTTGCTGGAAATTTCCGTACTTTAATGAAATATTCGAGGAATATTAAATGTTTATTATTATTTAACAGATTATTATAAATAATATAACTTTCATTATGCTTATTTTATAAAAAGTAAAAAACAAAACTTAATCAATTGGATTTAAAATGACGAACATTGTCTAATATTTCTAAGTATTATATAAACTGAATTGAAAAGTTAAAATTATTTATTTGAAGTATAGAAATTTAACTAGAATTAGAATTAAAATCCGAATATACAAAAAAAAAATTTTTTGAAAATTATAAATATAATTGAATAAAAAAAAATCTTTCCTCAAAAGTAATTGCTTCGTCAACGCAAGCAGATTTTTTTTAAATCATTCAAATCAGATGCTTAATTCTCTCAAAAACTGCAATTTTTTGCACATTTAGCTCTATATCTCTGAAACGGCTGGACCTGCTTTTACCAAAATTTAATCACCTCATTCTCCCCATCATTACGAATCGAATTCTTTTGGTTCATTTACATCTGTTGATCCGTTCTCTTAAAAACTGACATTTTTAGCACTTTTTGCTCCATATCTCCGAAGCCACTGGACCTGTCTTTGTCAAAAACTAATCAGCACGTCTCCTCATCAATAGGAATCGAATGTTTTTTTAACCATTCAAATCGGATAAATCGTACGCCCGAAGTCGTTGACGAAAAATTGTCTCCACACATACACACACACACGACTTGAAGTAAAATTTATTTTCGATTTTTGGCCCATTACTATAGCTTACCCTACGGGAACCATAACAAGTTCATATTTTCAATAGTATAGATTCTAGTTAAGCCTAAAAAATACAGAAAGAAGTGAGATTTTTGTCAAATTTTTCGCAACATAAAATAAAATCATGTTTTTTGATAAAAAAAAACTTTAGATTGTTTAAAAAGTGGGTTAATTATAACTTTTTATTAAGGTTTTTAGGTTCAACTAGAAGATAATTTAATCCTGAATACAATCAATTTTGTCTGGTTTCGACAGGATGTTCAGTATTTTTCCTATCTTTCCCGCGGAATCGGGAATTAGGTATTAGGTAAAATCGAAGAAATAAAAATCCGAAGCGCCGAAGTTTTTGTTTTGCTCAACACTTGCTTACTATTTTTTCTATAACTTCGAAAATAATTTGAATTTGTTTATCAAATTTTAGTGATATATTCTTGGATAGTTTTGGAAGATTTTTTTCAAGCATTCAGATTGATTAGATAGCAGGTGTACGAGAATTAACATAAAAATTACATTAGAAATATATATATGATAACATAATATAATATAATATGATAATATAATAAAATTATATTATTAAAATATATATGATAACAAATAAAATCTTAGCAAATAAGGACCATGTTTCAAATTGTAGCAAATGCGCAAGTAGTATTAACGGTACAACAGCGGGTTACGTGTGGCGACATGTGCTCAACGCGCAACATCCAATCTGCTACAGTTACGTCGCCAAATAACAATACCATTTCCAGCGGAAGAGCTGGCATAACTGCTCCTCGACCTGTCGATGTAAGTGTTATTTCATATAAATACTTCATTTGTGACTCGATAATCTTCATTCAATTACAATATTAAGTGTTGGATTTAATATCTTTCTTTTTTTTTTTACTTAAAACTTTAACCATGTACAGATACTAATTTTAATTTGCAGAATGAAAAAATGCGACAACTTGAATTGCATCGTATACAAACATTACGCATGATGCTAGAAGAAGAGCAAAAGCATCTGGCGACTTTACGAAGTAAACCTGGAAAACGCCAAGAGATACAACGAGCAGAAGCTCGTGTTCATACACTTCAAGAACAGTTGAAAGCCCTTGATACTGAGGTATATATAATAATAATAATAATAAATGGTAGTCTGCCCGAAGGCAGGTCCATGGTGTGAGAGCCACCACAACAAATGATTTCCTTGCCCTTCATCCCATAACCTATTTATCTTTATTAAATAAATAAAGAGGTATATATATATATATATATATATATATATAAAGAGTAGTTATTTTGAAAAAGTATAAATACAGTTATAGAGGACATAGCATCAGCAAAGGAAAATATTTTAAAACATTTAAAATATTCAATGACATTCACATTTTTGCACCCGAATTGTTGAAATTAGAAACGATAAATACTTGGAATTATTTATTTTGTATGTTTTGACACTAATTTTCTGTGTGTTTCATCAATTATTTACTCTCTATGTATACATTATTTACCATAGAATTTTATTGTTTACTTGTAACTTAAAATAGGAATTTCATTAATTGTTACATTTGCTTTGTTGTTTCAGGGATCTCTTGCTTTATCTCCTACTAATGCCGCTCAATCTGATAACACCACAACATCTCATTTTAACCCTCACTTTTTATCCCGTTTTCCGAGAAGTTTGAGTAACTTGAGCCTGGGTGGACGTGCCAAGAAAAATGAAAAGGATGACAATAACCGTAACAAACCTGAAAAAAATGCTAAAAATCATCAAATGCAACAGGACAAACGTTGTTTTTCAGACGAAAAATGTGATATACGTGAGGGTCATGCTAGTGTGGTTATAGACGCGCCTCCACCTTTGCCTCAGCGGAACAAAAACATGATGGACTGGTTGCAGGAACAGACTTCTGTGGATAATTTCACTGATTTGGATCTGTCAATAGATGATAATACAAAACAGATTCTGAACTCTTTTTTGGAACACGAACGAAATCCATTTGTTAGTGATGTGAATAATACTCCGCCACCGTTACCGCCTAGGCAAGATCGCCCCCTTCCAAACTCGATAGACACTGTTATGAATCATCCCTTAGTCTCAACATGTGCTCCAGCTTTATGTGATAACATTACCGTAAGTGACTTTATGTTGTTGACATGTTTGGAAAACCATTGAAATTATATTTATTTATAAAGAGTCTAATGATCAGGCGTAAAAACAATAAAAAACATACTAATTTGAGTTTATTTTGAATTTATATGTTTCGGCCATCAGCTTTACTCTTCATTATTTTCAAATCATGCTTTTTATTGATGTTAGACTCCCGATCATTACTCTTTTAATACATGTGCCAACATGAAATTCAGTATTATACACAAGTATATATTTAATAATACAAATTAAATTGATAATTTTTTGTCGTAATAGAACCCTGCTTTACAAACAAAGTCGGCTAAATCGGGTCATAAACGTACACAATCTTCTTCAGATCCGGTTGTGATATCACCTAGCAACTGTGGTAAATCAAAATTTAGTTATTTGTTATTTAATTTTTGTTTATATTGTTCTTATTTATTGTTTTATTTTTTGATTATTCATAAGATTCAAGTTAAACTACTTTGTCTTAGAAGTTACTATTCATTCTTTTTTTTCAATAGCAGAAAGACAAAGTAAGAGTTCTAGAGGGTCTTGGGGTCATCCAGAAGCTACACCGCCGGGTACACCTCCTCCACCATATCCATCATTAACTAATGCAGATGAGGTACATTAAGTATTGCCAATGTTCTTAGAAATTCAACTTTTTTTAAATGTGGATACCAAGCATTTGTTTATTGATTTATTTCTCTAAATATCTTGTAGTTATATTTTTGTGTATAATTGTATAATCTATAAATATTTATTTCAGGAAATAGCAGATGCATGGAATTTTCAGTTTTGTAACTCTATTACAAAATCGGAAGATTTGCATGACAGAAAAGGAACCTTAACTAATACATCTGACTCAATACAGGCAGCACAAAGTGTTACGTCGCAACAACATATTATTTCCATGGAAGATGAAGAAGTCTCAGACTCAGAGGTATTTTATACTCACATTATGAAGTATATATTTACAATGTACTTTCTTAAAATTAATTGACATAATGGTGCTTGAACAACAAAATAATAATTTTGATTTTTTGACGTTTGTTCAAAAATTTTAGACAACTGTGGAGGAACATGGACCTTTTAAATCATTACGTTTGTTACTGGAGCATCCGGGCCACGTTGCTGTATTTCTAAATTATTTGTTCACTAATGCACAGCCAGCATCATTGCTTTTTTATCTTATCACAGATATATACAGAGATGGAAATCTAAAAGATATGCGAAGATGGGCTTATGAAATACATTCTACCTTTTTAGTGCCTGGAGCAGTAAGTCTAACTATTATACTACATTTTTTTAGCTTGGATTTTTTTATAAAAATAAGATCAATATTTTAGCCTTTACATCTTCGTAATGTAGATGAAACTATGGCAAGAGAAATAGATGATGTTTTGCTTTATGAATCTGATAAGGAAGAAATTTTAAGAAAAATATTTTTAAGGGCTAGAACAAAGTAAGTGGGCAATATTTTCTTCTATATATATATATATATATATATATATATATATATATATATATATATATATATGTCTGTACGTACTTGTATACATATTACTACATTAGTATTATAATATTGCAGAGCTAAGGAAGAACTTACAGCACAGCTAAATCACTTCCAAGTGACAAGGACAGTTGGTTTAGGAATGATGTTTGGGCCTAATGATATTTCACTTGACACTGCCATTGGCGATAGGTCTAAAGAAATTCGAGTAATTGAAATGGCTTTATTGTCAAATTTGGAATCATATTTGTAAGTGAAATAACCATTAATATAATCATGGATTTACAGTGCATTTCATTGACTGGCATACATTTGTTATTACAGAGAAGACTTGGATTCAAATAAAGAAAATGTTGATTATAAGCGGTATGCAACAGCACAAGCTTTGGCCACAGTTCTCTTACGATGGTTTCGTATATCACTCAATTCACAGTATCTGTCATCTTCAGTCTTAGAACGATGCCCTACATTTGTTAGCAAAGAGAAGACATTCAGAGGCAAGCTTATTGGAAAAAGTAGAAAGGTAGGCGTATAGGTTTATTCAAGAAGTATCATAAATTTTGAAGTTTTGCTGTAATGTGTGTGACATTATGGTCGTTTTGTAGTACACTTATGCCAACAATATTGGTCATTTTTATTATCTCACAATGTTTGTTTTTTTTTTTTTGATTATATTCTGTAGAGCTACTTGGAATTCTACAGTCTGATTTACATAATCTCTCATTCGAATTATCAAATTATACTTTTTTCAATATTAATAATATTTTTCCACCAAATGTTAATCTAATGACTTTATTCAGTTATCAATTTTTAGTTGTTTCACAATCATATTCAAAAGAGTTTAATGTATTTACTGGAATTTCAATTTATAGCATTAGAGTAAATGCAACATTGCTCTTTTTTTTTTTGACCAAATAAATGCAGTGAGGTAATTGTTTTTATTTTTTCATAGTTGGTGGTTCGAGAACATCATTTACTGTTCCGGCAATATTATATTGTAACACATTGCAATCAGTGTCATGATATCATATGGGGAGTTGGACCACAAGGATACCATTGTTCTGGTATATGTTTGTTATAATAATTGCTTTTATTGTTTTATATGTTTTTTTCATTTCAATTTTTCTGCCTTTTTTTAATCGAATATTTTTTCAATATTTCAAAGTTGCATTTATGCAGTAGCTATATCAAATTAGCAGATTCTTTACATAAACTATATTTTTGTAGATTGTGGACTAAATATCCATAGAGGTTGCAGTCGTGTTCTCGAGGAGGATTGTCCTGGCCCTCCTGTCAATACGAATTCCAAATCAAAACAAAATCAAACGGATCGACGAATATCTAAACTTATGGAGAAGATAAGACCTAACCATCATTTTATCAATAGTAAGTTTTACCATATATATATATACTTTAATAGACCAACACCCCCACTAATTCGAGACCCTCGCGACCGAAGGGCTGGCATTTTTATTTTTGGAAATATTTCCTTTGTGGAACTTACTTTTTCATTATAATCCGACGCTACTGTATATATGTATATCAGTGATTCCCAAAGTAGGCGCCAGCACCCCCTTGGGGGCGCTGCGGCGATTCTGGGGGGCGGTGATGGGCTTTGGTGTATTTTGGGGGCGATGCTTAGTTGTAAGGGGCGTTTAAAGTACAAAACTAAAAAAATATTATAATATTAATATTATATATAAATAAATGATTAAAATTAACACTGAATTATATAAAGATAATATTTTAGTTGAAGTTATTCAAACATATCTGAATGGGTGTAGTAGTAAGTAAATCAGTTTTAAAACTATGCACCGCCAATTCTTGTTTCGCAAAAGGTTTAATGAAAAGAATGGTTCATATGTTTCTTTGTATGTCGATAATTTGTGTAACTTTTCAAAGCGTGTAACTTCACCAAATTTTGTAAGGGATTCTTTAAGAGATTTTTTGTAAGAGAATCTGTAAGATTGGCGGATATATGATCATTAGTTGTCGTGCTATTAATTATATTTCTTTGATATCTACCCGTAACTGTCCACCCGAATGCCGCGTTTTGTAAAACAGATTTATCGGGGTCTATTATAATTCTTTCGTTACCTAAAATTTCAAAAAACGTATCAGCACCTATCAACATATCTACTTCGCGCGGAATAATTAAGTGTGAATCTAAAAGTTTTAATCCATTAGGAAGATTTAGTTCAGCAATTTGGATTTGCTGCGCGGGTAGTAAACTCGATATTTTCGTAAGTACAAAGGCATTTAAATTTTTTCATTTTTTGCAAATGTACCATCTTCATTAAATATTTCTAAATTTTTAAAATTATTCGATTTCGTTGAAATTCCAACAACACCGTTGAGCTTAAGGCTTCTGGATTGAGATTTAACGCGTTATTTTTGGAATAGTGATTTTGATATGGTATTAATTTCCGAGTCTATTGCTTGAATTTTAATGCGACTCCCATTATTACTTTTTGCGAACAAACCGCAGGTACGAGCGCACCCCCCGTCATTCCTTTTCCCTCACATTAAAATTATAATTGAAATACATCGATTGGCTCCTAAATTTTTAAAATCGGTTTATGCGCTTTTAAGCAAACATCGTTGAAAGTTCTAATTTTGACAAACTTTGACGAATTTTCAAAATTTAACGACTTGTCGTAGGACCGTAATATTTTAGTATGATCTATAAGACTGTCGTATACCTGTCTATAAGACTGTGGTAGACCGTCAAAAAAATATAAAAATAGTCTAAAAAATTACTACTACTTATTAACTACTACTACTTATATTAATAAAAACACTTTATTACAAGAAAACGGCCCGGCCGATCATTACCAAAAACTAATCAGGTCGATTCTCAACCAATATCTTTTGAACGGTTTTTGAATTTTCAAAATACATTCAGAATTGCGGGCTAAAACGTGGACGAAAAATTTTTCACTTTTCTGCTATTTATAAAGAAGCGGCTTGGCCGATCGTCGCACAAAACTGACAAACAATAGTCCTCATCGAGATACATCGAATGGCTATTAGATTTTTGAAATTGATCCAGTCCTTTTTGAGAAAACGTCGATTTACGGCAAAAAATCTGTTCACGTACACACACACACATACACACACATACTTTTTCCAAATGTTGGTCTCATTCGATTCAGAATGGCTTGAAACGTCGAGAAAACATAAAATTAGCGAGTCAGATTTTTTTATGAAAACAAACTTCTCCTTCGGAAAGTTTGTAAGGGGGGGCGCTGAGTAACATTTTTTCTGAAAAGGGGGCGGTAGGTGAAATAAGTTTGGGAATCACTGATGTATATAAATATGTATATATATATATATATATATTAAAAATTTAATATATACAATATTTATTTAATTATACAGGTATTATTGTCAAGAGATAACTTCCATAAAAATGCCGATAATAAATAATGCGTGAATACAAGATGGTAATATAGGAGATATGTTCCAAGGCGACAAAATAAAGAAAAATTAACATTAATTTAAGTTTTAAGTAATTGTAGTTTTTTAACATTTTGATTAATTATGTTCTGATTAAGAGAATGATTTGAAGAACTTTGTAATATGTTCGGCAATTTTTAACAGTTTCTTCAATTCAAATTTATACTTGCCTGAGAAATTTGTCTCTTAAAAGTTCCAAAGATCAATTGATATTCATATAGAAAACGTTCAGATGATGTGCATTTTAAAATGTTTGCTAAGATTATTCAAATTAAATGTTGTGTTTTTATTGTTGAAGCAATTGAATTGCTCTTTTTCAATAAACTGGGAATGTTTTGTATCATGTCATTTTGAGTCAAATTTCACTATAGAGGAAACAGCAATTTTTAAAAATTTATTTTATTTATTGAGTAATAAATGAGATCATTTTTATTCTCTTTGCTTATATTCCCAAAAAACAACGATTGCGGGGAAGACGGCTATAAAGATTTTCATATGTCAGTTTTTATTATTAGTTCAAAATGACGGCATTTACAAAAAATATTGTGTTGGATATATTTTGGAATCCGCGTGGTGGGTATCACTTAGATAAATTAATTATTTAGTCGATTGTAAGCTAAAATTATTTCGTCACCATAAGAAAGTGAACAAAAACTACTTTGCGACATATATTGATCTAATTACAAGCTTCTTCTCTTATTTCTTTTGCTAGGCTCTTTCGAAATCTTGACTATCGCGAATAACGAAATTTCCATCCGTTAATATAGGAATTAGTCGCAGTTTTTCGGCCGCGAATAGCAAAAGCGCGAATAAAGAACTTCTGCTCTATATATATTCATTCCACTCCTAATACTTACATAATATTTTCTTATATTTTTACAGCTGAGAAACAGCAGCGCATGCAAGAGGAGGATACCATTGAAGAATTTCCTGGATCTAATGGTTAGTTTATTATTAATAACACGGTTTATACATTTAAATTTTTAATCTATGTTTTTTGCTGTACCAAAGTGCAAATTTTAATTATTATGTTTTTATTTGGCTAAAATGTTTTTATTGATGTAGAATATTATGATTACACCAAATACAGGCAAGCAATAATTATATCTATTTATTGTTAATAATTATTATCAAAGTTATTTTTTATGACAATTAAAAAATGTATTCATTCAACCAGAATAATGAGTTCTATTTATGATTGATTTTAATTTTCATTTTTAATAACTATTCTAACTATTTATTCCAAAGCTGCTGATCGTCCGTCATCAATGTTGTTGAGCAGAAATACTTCGCAAAGGGGTAACTCTTTATCGACACCAGAGAAGGGAGAGAGTGCTGATGACAGTCATTGCTTAATAGATGAAGTACAAAATGAAAAGTAAGTTTGCCACATGTCAAACCGAGTCTTTTTTTAAATTGACAAACACATATTCTTTCATGTTGTATGTTGTGTCATCATCATGATGAATCTTTTTGTGTGTGATTATACGTACTTAGTTATTGAAAAATACAGAACACTTTGGCATACATTAGAAACATTTGTTGTATGTGTGTGCGGATACAATTTTGCGTCGACGATTTCGAGAACACGGATCAACCGTTATAAATGTTTCAAAATTCAATTCCTATAGATGGGGAGACGTGTTGATTAGGTTTTGGCAAAGGCAGGTCCATAATTTTGGCTAAAAGTGTCAAAAATAGTAATTCGGTTTGTGAGAGAACGGAACGTTTGATTTGAATGATTTAAAAAACACTTAGTTTTACAAAATTAACAACAAAATTTTTGGGAAGGCGGCAGGTTCAGTGGTTTCGCAGATCCAATGAAAAAAGTTATAAAAAACGCTATTTGGCGGTCAAAAATGACCGTTATTTATTATTAGATATTATTTTATAGATATTTGTTTGTTCAAATAATAAGTAAAAATTTTATTTGCATTTCGATGGGTTTCGTATCAAGATTTATAATGTTTTATAATTTATAATGTCAATTATAATGCGGCGCGGCGCTTACGCGCTTCGATATTTCGTCTCTAAAACGGCTACGAGGCGCAATTGCTTTCAAATCAAATGGTTGCAATTTCAAATTTCTCAATTTTCTTTTTTTTTACAAATAATTGTTAAACATTTTAAATTACGATACGGGAAGTTCCAGCAATTTGCCTTAAGGAACGATGCCATGCACTACTAGTTAACTTCCCGAAGGAGGAGTTTGTTTTCATAAAAAAATCCGATTCGCTAATTTTATCTTTTCTCGACGTTTCAAGCCATTCTGAATCGAATGAGACCAAATTTGGAAAAAGTATGTGTGTGTGTGTGCGTGTATGTGAACAGATTTTTTGCCGTAAATCGACGTTTTCTCGAAAACGGCTGGACCGATTCCAAAAATTTAAAAGCCATTCGATGTATCTCGATGAGGACTATCGTTTGTTAGTTTCGTGCGACGATCTGCCAAGCCGTTTCTTTATAATTTTAAAAAGAGTGTTAAACTTTTCGTCCACGTTCAAGCTCATTCTACCGAATCGATTTTAAAAAATCAAAAACTGTTCGCAAGATATTAGTTGGGATTGATGCTGATTAGTTTCAGGTGAAAATCTACCGAGCCGTTTTGTTGTAATTAACTCTTGAAAAAAAAAAAAAATAAGCCGATTTTTATCGAACTTTTTTTAGCGATATATATCATGGTCTTATAGGACTCACTGCAATATTACGGCCTTACGACAAGTAGTTGAATTTTAAAAATTCATCAAAGTTTGAGAAAATGAGTAGTTTTTCTGACGTTAGCTAAAATGAAAATTAGACGATTTACTTGGTATAACGATAGAGTACTTGATCTTAATGAACATACTAAACCATTAAAGTCCTACGGAAACTGGTTCAATTATAAAAATTATTAATTTGCGAAAATTTGCTTTAAGAGAATACTCCGAGTTAACGTATTTGTTCGTTCATTTTCAATTATGTGTAATAAATCCACTCGAAATACTTTTAATCACTCATAAATTATTCTATTTCTTATTGATTAAGTCGATTATTTACACATATCGGGAAGTTCATGTAACTTGCCTCAAGACTAAATACCGTACTAAATACGAGGGCGTAACATCAAGTAAAAAATATAAATAAAGTAAAGATTTTTCAAAACATCTTTATTTTTCCCTACGTTTCGACGTAAAATTCTACGTCATCGTCGATGATACATCGCCCTCAAGAACTCACTTATATATATATATATATATATATATATATATATATATATATATAAGTGAGTTCTTGAGGGCGATACATCAAACAAAGAAAAGCCAAAGATTTATAAAATAATCTTTATTTCCAAACGTTTCGACATTCAATTTAATGTCATCATCAGTGGATATGACGTTGGTTGGTTACATATAGAGAAGTGTACACAGCACTAGAGATTGGCACTAACATTTATACAACTAACTTGTCAACACTATGCATTTTTTATAATTTTTCGTATGATGTAAACAGAAGAATGATAGTTTTATTGAACAAAAATGTAAGTAGAATTATGTAATTTCTGCCACGACTTCTGTACTTTGCGAGTACCGAGGCATGTATCACATTGAGGGCTTGAGCCCACCCATGAATTTTGATGGGGGGCTCAGCCCACCCATCAATCTCAAAAAATTGTATGGGCTGATATGTCTAAAAAAAAACGAACCCACTGCCTGCCTATCAAAAAAAAACGAGCCCACCCATCAAAAATTTGCTTCCGACGCTACTGTATATATATATATATATATATATATATA
This sequence comes from Ctenocephalides felis, assembly GCF_003426905.1. Lineage (NCBI taxonomy): Eukaryota > Metazoa > Arthropoda > Insecta > Siphonaptera > Pulicidae > Ctenocephalides > Ctenocephalides felis. The sequence continues at coordinate 36,672,421 of NW_020538040.1, read as the reverse complement.
TATATAATGTTTGTATATGTTTTCTTCTTTTATAGTTCGAAACCGAAAAGCGCACCTGTCTCCGTAAATCGGTCCGAGTCATACAAGGAACGACTATCTCAAAGGCGAAGTATGAATCAGAGGCGAAAAACAAGTGACCCGAATTTATCCAAAACAATGTGAGTACATCAAAATAATTATTTGCTTGAGATTTGATTATTTTAACTCTTTCGTTACGACAGAGATTTCTGCAGAAGTGACACTGCTGTACGGGCCAGCAAGCCGCTCTAGTATTTATTGCACAACATATTTTGAGTTTTTCCCATTATTTTATCTATAAAAATATATTTAAAAATTGAAAATTATGCTTTTAAAGAATTATCAATTACAATAACAAATTCGTAATATCAATAATTTAATTCAGAGTGATAAATCTTGAAGGGAAGGGCCGACACACTGAATGTCTTCTCGTACACACAGGCCGTTAAGCGGATGTCGCTATAGGGCGGCTCTGAGAAAAAAGAGTATTGATACATTTTTTGTAGGTAGTTTTAAGCTCTTCAATTTTGCTTGAGGTAATTTAGCGATAAAACTGACCATTTAGCTGAAAATCGCGAAAATTTATTTTTTCTACCTTTGGACTCAATGCTCATTTTTTAGCTCGCATCGTAACTATGAGGACTATTTAGATTTCTTTTATAATTGAATTTTAAGCAATTTTACAAATTTACAGCCCATTATGCGTTACTATAACCTTCACCCTGATTTTAGGTTTAAATTGACCGGGCTAATATATCCATTTTATTTACTTAGCATTAAAAAATAAATACATATATGATTCATATTAAAAACATAACCACATTTTGGACTATTTTTTTTTTCAAGTTAAAATTAAATTGTTAGTGCAGAAGTTATACTAACAATATGTATAATTTATTATTATAATAATTATAATTGAATAATAATGCATTTTTCAAATCTATGTATCGCCGTTGAACGCCCGATATTAAAACTCAGTTTATATAAAGTTTATAAAGATAAATTATATATATAAATTATATATATATATATATATATATATATATTTTTGAATATTCTTGAATTTGATGTTGATATATATGTTTAATTTGAGTTTAATATTCGGGCGTAACATCAATAAAAATAGTATGAGTTTTTTTTTTTAAATTTATTTATTTAAAATCCATACGTTTCGGCTAGCATCTTAGCCATCATTCAGTGGTAATCAAGTTAACTATAAAAATTGGAACTAAATAAATTATATGAAAGGAAATTTCATGGAAAAACAATAATAATAATAATAGTAATAAAACACTTACAATTTTGTATCCTAATATAGCATATGAAACCATTATTAATCCATGGTATGAGTATGTGCACATTGATAAGATATGTATTTTTTAACACAAACATCACAAATGGTAAAACACACTAATAATCATGATAACTTGACAAGTTGTCGAAACTATGTATTTACTCTTCGGAGTTTAGGATAGAAATGTCACAACTTTCTCAAAGTAGTTTTTAGCATGTGTTGATATTTTTTGGAAAATTTAAAAGGCGATGGGATTTTGTTATTTTTTAAGGAATTTTGACACGCTATTAAGAAACCACGTGTTCGTTTCGATAAGGGCCGTATTGTCATTGCGTTTATTTATGACTCTGTCGTTATGTAATTGTAAAAACAACCCCTCAGCGAATCTTCTTTTAATTGTATTCTCTTCAAAATGTAAACAATGTAAACAAATCCAAACAATTTAAAACGATGTTAACTGAGCATATTAAAAATTTAAATCACAATATCGATTTTTTTAACCCTAAAATTTTACATTTTGAAGAGAATACAATTAAAAGAAGATTCGCTGAGGGGTTGTTTTTACAATTACATAACGACAGAGTCATAAATAAACGCAATGACAATACGGCCCTTATCGAAACGAACACGTGGTTTCTTAATAGCGTGTCAAAATTCCTTAAAAAATAACAAAATCCCATCGCCTTTTAAATTTTCCAAAAAATATCAACACATGCTAAAAACTACTTTGAGAAAGTTGTGACATTTCTATCCTAAACTCCGAAGAGTAAATACATAGTTTCGACAACTTGTCAAGTTATCATGATTATTAGTGTGTTTTACCATTTGTGATGTTTGTGTTAAAAAATACATATCTTATCAATGTGCACATACTCATACCATGGATTAATAATGGTTTCATATGCTATATTAGGATACAAAATTGTGTTTTATTACTATTATTATTATTATTGTTTTTCCATGAAATTTCCTTTCATATAATTTATTTAGTTCCAATTTTTATAGTTAACTTGATTACCACTGAATGATGGCTAAGATGCTAGCCGAAACGTATGGATTTTAAATAAATAAATTTAAAAAAAAACTCATACTATTTTTATTGATGTTACGCCCGAATATTAAACTCAAATTAAACATATATATATATATATATATATATATATATATTTCGGAAAAGAAACAATCAATATATTGAAAAAATCCAGGACTTATCTATTTAATATATATATATATATATATATATATATATATATATATTTATACGCAATACATGTATAGTTGTATTGAGCTTTGAACAAAGAATCCAAAATAGTATTGAAAACTCAAAAAGTTTGTTAAACAATTATTATTTTTATTGTTCACGTTTTGGAACTATGTTCGTTCCATCTTCAGGACATGAGCGAAGAACATAATCGATATTAGACGATAAACAAACATATATAATATAATAAAATTTATAAATGAATAGATAATATAAAAAAATATCGAAATAAAAAACAAAAGTTTTTTGAGTAGAAACTTTAAAATAGAAATAGAAAACAAAGTTATATTTACCTGAATCATTTAAATAAACAACACTTCGTATATCACTAAAACAATAACTTTTCATTAAATGTATTTTTATTAACTTTTAAAGAACTTATTTTAACTAAACTATTTTAAACAAAGAGTGTACTTTTATTAACTTTCAAAAAAACTTATTATTTATTTTCGAGGAAATTACTAGATTAATTATTTCAGAGTTTACATTATAAACGAAAGTTTATAATGTAAGTCGATATTATTAAGATCACGTTATTAATCAGACTGAATTCTGTCAAAAAGCTAAGCGCAAAATACATTATGAAATATTTTCAATACAACAGGTATTGAAACTAAACTTTGATCCCGGGTCAATAATATAGTAATCAAGAACAAAAATTGAAACAAACGGATGTAGAGAAGCAAAAAATTAAGTGTTTAATAATTATTTGTTAACAAATGCAGAAAGGTAAAGAATTCATAAATATGAGACAACTTTCGGCAGAAAATTTTTTAAATGTGGAATTTGCTCGATGTAAAATATTTGGATTATAAATTTAAAAATACAAAATTGCGCTTTGAAAGTTTTCTGTTTGTTGTTCTCGACACTTGTTCATGTTGTCTTATGATTTTATATTTATGGGAAATAATTAAAAACTAGAGAATTAGCTAACGAGAAATAAGAGTATAAGGATGAACCCGATATTAAAATGTTCTCATTTTTACTAATAAAAGACGTATACGATGTTACTAATAAAATATGCATTTTTCTTAAATCACATAATATTCTTTCTCTAATTTCAACAAGTTTTTTCATGCTAGTATCATTTTATTATTCTGCTAAAATATTTGAAGATGAAAGCATTTTAATATCGAGTTCATTCTTATAAAGTTTTTTTTTATAACTATATTATTGACGCGGGGTTAATGATAAGTTTCGGTCCTTGTTGCACATAAACATTTTATAACGCGTTTCTCTCGGCAAACAAATAATTTCATTTTCTCAATTTTTTGTTTTAACCTTGTTATTAAAAAAACTTGTTTTTTTATATTTTGTTATATAATCTATTCATTTATAATATTGTTGTATTAGATTTTTAATCTTTGTCAAATGTTCTTCTGAAGATGGAACGTACCGTCGACCATAAATGATTTATAAAATATTTTAGGTTTATTACTATTTTTTTCTTTTTTGGAAGCTTCAATCGGAATTTGGGGATAAATAAATCTCTGTAAAATTTTTAAGTAAATCGGTCGAGTAGAAGTTGAGAAATCGTGGGTATCGTGGGTATCGTGGGTCTCTCTAGACAAACGCTCTAGGCAAACAGTGTAGGATTATTATGGTCATACAGTTATATCTTCGAAAATAATTTGAGTCATCTAATCTCACTCCTCTTATACACATATTTTTGAAAAGTTAATGTTTGAGAATATAAAAAAAAAAAATAATAGACCAGAAAAACACCACCTTAAATCGAATTCATCACTTCAGTATTTGATTTTTTTGAACAGAAAAACAATTACGATTTTTAAAATTATCGATGGTTGAATACAGCCAATGTGTTTGTTCATTGGATAAATTTTAGTCAATAGTTTGAATATTACTTATAATTAACACGTATGAACTTGCATGTTTAAAATAATTCACACATAAGTTTTAGTATTATCAGTTACAAGTTGAACTATTTTTAATTAATCCCAAAACATGGTTATATATTTTTATATATAATGTTGAATATTTGTCTAGAAGAGCGGATAAAAGTAACCAGATAAGTTATTTTTATCTTCCTGAAAGAGAAGTTTCTTTTCGCCAAAAAAAACGACTTGGTAATTTTATTTTTCGACGTTTCAAGTCATTCTGAATGATTTTTGAGACCAAATTTGGAAAAAAGTGTGTCCATGTTATGTATGTGAAACAGCTGAACCAATTTGAAAAATTTAAAAGCCATGCGAGATTATTCAACAAGTATCATATTTAGCCTTATCGCAACATTTTGCAGCCCTCGCGAAAATGTATTTTTCTTGTAAAATACTTAAGTGAATGCGCAATAGTCATTTAAGGCCAGGAAACGACAAAAAATACGACAAGAGCTTAAGTATGATATAGAAGTATTAGTCGATGGGAGATTTTATATTTTTTTTAAGTGTTTTTTTTGCCATTTGATTCTGAATTTTGACTTTAGATTCGTGTTCAGCGATAAAAAATACATTGGAAAACATATGGTGTACAACCAATACAGATAACTTTTTTTGTGGATTTGTATTATTTTCACGCATCAGGAAGTTTATGAAGTTTGCCTTTAGGGGGTATTTTAGTGTAAAGGCATAAATTTTAGGTCATCGCAAAAAAGATAATCCATTTTTTCGCTATTATTTTTTTTTTATAATTTATTTATCAATGTTTCAAGAGTACAGAAATGAAGTAAAAAAAGTTATCAATTTTAAGAGTTAGCAATTGCTGAAGTGGGACGTCTCAAAAAATTCCTACGTGACCATGCTCACGATTGCAACTCACCTAGTAATCTGAATTGAAAAAAAAAGATTACTAATCTAGAATTTTGTCGCTATGGTATATATTTAACTTCGCGTTAAAATGAAATTTTTTATATGTATCTTTTATCTTTTTATATGTATTTTTTATCTGAATATTTTGGCATATCTTAGAAAAAATGGATGTATGTGTGTGTGTCTGTGCTCGCGGATACAAATTTTCGTTGACGATTTCGGGAACACGGTTCAACGGATTTCAATTGTTCAAAAAACGTTCGATTGCTGTTGATAATGAGACGTGCTGATTAGATTTTGGCATAGGCAGGTCTAGCCTTCGAAGATACGGGGCAAGAAGTGCCACAAACGGCGTCCGATTTTAATAATTTTAAAAACATTTTACTTGTATTGACAAGACGAAGAACTGATTGAATTTTCATGAAGGCAGGCCTAGCGGTTTCGGAGATCTAGTGAAAAAAGTAAAAAAAAATGTCATTTGGCGGTCAAAAATTATCATTAGACATATGCACATAAAATTATCAGATATTTTATAGAGATTTTAACAATAAGTATAAATTTTGTTTACATTTCTATGGGTTCCGTACCAATGTTTATTCGTTAGAGGACGATGCGGCGCTTACGCGCTTCTATATTTCGTCTCTATGCAGTTAAAGCATTACGATTGCTTTAAAAAAGTTCAGAATTTTCAAAATATTTCAAAATAAAGAAAACATGTTTTCATAAAAAAGTAAATTTTTGTCAAAAATATAGTTTCTCAAAAATCCAATATTTTAAAAGTAAAATTTTTTCAAAAATTTTATTCTTTTTTTTAAAAAAAAAAAAAATTCTGGTACGGAAAGTTCCAGCAATTTGCCTTAAGGCACAATGCCATGCGCCCCACGAGTTTTTTACCACTTTTGAATTTGAGATTCTCGAATTTTTAAATATAAACATTGAAAGTTCGGGATGAGTCTAGTATATACCAGAGAGGAGTCTTTAAAGAAGATTCTCTGAAAATTTCAAGCAAATCGGTCTAGTAGAACTCGAGAAATCGTGTGCTTTGTATTGAAAATGATGATTTGTCAAAAATGCGTTTTAAGTTCGCAAAAGGAATGAAACACAAGGGGAATATCATGGTCAAACAGCTGTATCTCCAAAAAGAAATTTAAGTTTTTAAAAATACTGTCGTACAATGTTATTAAGTTAATTTTCTGTTATGAACTTTAAATATATATATATATATATATATATATATATATATATATATATATATATATATATATATATATATATATATATATATATTAGGTTGTCAAATATCTCCCTTCCGCTTTTTTGCTGTTGGTTTATAATACAAAAAGGCGGAAGGGAGATATTTGACAACCTTATATATATATATATATATATATATAACACAATCAAAATGAAGAATGGACACGTAATTATGGAAGCTTCACAAAGCGGATATGAATTATACGACAAACACAGGACCGTTAATATTGTCACGTTAATGGGGTTTATTTCGGTCTGCTTCCTTCAAAAATTCTAGATAAACTGTTTAGTATATGTATATACATATATGCAAGGATGCAATCAATACTTATTTTTAACATTCATAATTGCGTTGTGCTCTTCAATATATATGCCATATAGGAGAGAATGGTACATATCCAAGGGTTTTTGCAAATGCAACGCATGCGCTTGAAATGCGTGATGCCGGCATAGTAGATGTGTCGCCGTAATAATCTGTTACCTCACTAATAGGATAACTATGTTTTAGTTTATCACTGTTCCCTTAAACCTCCGTACGAAATACGTGCTGCATTGTAACAAGACATAAATGTTGATGAGGTACCTCCATGTGATAATATTCTGTGCTAATCATGTTTATTCTATTATATGCATATTGATATATATATATATATATATATATATATATATAATTACGATTGTACGTATATATGTATGGACATCGCTTTATCGTATAATTAAACCTTCTAATTATGAATTGCAGTTAGTTGTTTTCATTAATATTACACATGACTAAATGTGATTGCGATGAATTTCCGTAAAACACAACTTAATATAATTTTGAACATCTCGTTACCTTTCGATGTACATATACTAATTAGTACCGCGTTCGTCATAAAGTATTGCAATATAAGAGTATTTGAAAACTGTTAAAATGTTGAATGAATTTCAATAGTCATTGGAATTTATCAGGATATGTTTTTCTTTTTTTCACGAGGTTAAATAATGTTAAGTATTTTTTGTTTATATTTCAAGCATAAGTATATTATATTAAAGGTTTCGTTTTATTTGTAGAATATGGTGAGTACAGGTAAATTTAGCTTATGCACGTTTCATAATGATTATTTAGTCTAACGAGTCAAATGAATCGTAAAAAATAGAAGTGTTATTTCCAAGAAATACATGATATTTAGTGAAGTAATACATTGTACGAACGTTTGTCGTTTTAGATCACGACTAGGTTCGCAAAATTAGCGTTTCTTTACTTGAATGATAAATAACTCGTTTATTTTCTATTTTTATTCTATTTATATTTGGGCGCGTTGAGAACTACTTTAATTAAAATAAATTCTATATATAAAGATTTTGTAACATAAAACTAAAATATGGCGGTCAGTATCCACGCAGGACCGTTTCGCAATTGTCCGACTTTCAACTATAGAATAACGAAAAAATCGATTGTAATCGTATGTGGCATTGGGAAATCTTCTTAGTCTGCGAGAACAAACATAAGGCATGAAAGCCTTAAAAGTTTCAAGAAATACGTGTTTATAAATAATTTAATAAACTTCATGAAAGATAATTAGTATCCTAATCAGCAGAAATATCACATTATACAACCAAGTACGTTCAATCTATTTTTCAAATATTTAATTGTTAGAGCACACAAGCGATATCTATCATAAAATCCATTTTAATGTTAAAGTATACTATTGAAACGCTTAATTTCGCTCTTTTTAACGCATTAAAATTAAAAAAAAAAATATACCAAACTCTTAAAATAATTTAAAAGACAATCTAAAGCGATTTGAAACGATAAACTGGTAATAAATGTATAGTAAAATATAGTAACATTTCACACAAAAAAATAGATAAAATGGGTGATTCATATTGAATTTACTAAAGGTAGGGCTTGCGTTATATCAATAAGTTCAATGATTTTTTAGATTTTTATTTGAAATCGATACGTTTTGCCTAATGCTTTGGCTATCAGGCACGAAAATAAAATTAAACAAAACTAACTATTAATCAATACAACAATATTCTAAATAAAAGATATCTAATTGAAAATACTTCAGTTAAATACATCAATTTAATACTAAATAAAATCAATACAATTAATTATTCGACGCATATGAACTATATTAAGACATTGAATGAGCTTTACAAAAACGACATGGACGCTTTAATTCAATTTTAATTCATTACAAAACCTTCATTGGTTAGTATCGATGAAAATGTTGCGATATCTATTAAAACTATTATATTTTAATTACTATTGATCTACCTAGATTGACGTCTATTAAATTTCATTGGGCTTGTTGTATTTATTTGTTTTTGGCTCTCAGGGTGCTTTCATTGGGATGGTCTTTGGTCTCGACTTGTCATAACTGTCGTGATACCATACCATTTATGCACTATTTTGACCAAATTAGGATCAACACCAAAGTCAGTAAAAATATTTTCTGTTCATAAACGCTGAATCTCAACATATTCTGTTATGGTAATGATTTTTAAAAACTTTACACGGCCTCGATGATGTCTTTTGTGGTTGATGGCACTCAGATCGTGAGCGTAGTTCTTCTCAGCAATATTGAAAACTCTATTTCAATATTGCTGAGAAGAACTACGCTACATCACTATCAAAATTTCAGGGATTTTCAGATCACATGATTTTTTAACACAAAATTTTCTGTTCTATATATGTTTTATAACAAATTTTTCCGAAATCAAACCCTGTTGATTTGTTAATTAAATTTTATTTTTCACTTATATCTCGTATATGTATAAAATCTATCTCGTTTATATAAATGATATATATATATATATATATATATATATATATTATATGATATTAAAACATATAGTTTATAATATATCTAAAGATTGGTGTAGAATTGAATTATTATATTTTTAGCGATGACAGCAGAGATCACAATGTTTCGCAAGCAAGTTCAACAAATTCAAGTACATCTAGTCTTTCCTCCAGGTAATTTTTATGTTAATTATAATATAGATTACAATATAAATTATGTATATTTTATTAGATTTTGTTACAACTGTTTCATTAATGTCGAGTAAAAGAAGTTGATTGTGTAGTCAATATACATAATATAAAAGAATAATTACGAATTTACAGATCATTATGGCATTTTTTAAGGCGTTTTGTTGAAAATACTCTCTCGCCAAACAGTTGGGATAAGATGACGAATTCTTTCTTATAGTTTTTTTTTTCTTATAAATTTAATGTTCTCATTTAAGCTCCTTATTATATTAGATCAGAAATATTTCTGCAAAGTTAAAACGATATACGCTATGTAAATGAAATGATTAGTAATAATATTGATTTATTTAATTATACAGAAGTTTAGAAAGCCCAAGTATATCACTCGAGGCCGTGCATGGCGGATCCAGTGCATCACAAGCTGCGGGCGGCTTGATGCTTGGATCGACTTCGATTGATCTTCAAGGTGGTGACTCGGATGAAAGCGAAAATAGGCGAGATTGGACAATACAGGTGCCACCGGAAATACTCGGCACGCTCACCGATAAAGATAAAAAATTCCAAGAAGTTATCAACGGTCAGTTTTGTTTTTTCATACTTATCCATAATATTTATAAAATGATATACAGGTTTGCCAGTGAGCAATATTTACATTTATCATTATATTGCATATTTAATTAGTAGTGCATTAAATGGTTCTTAGATGTAAATTGCCGTAATTTTCCGCTTTGTAAATTAATAACAGATAAATTAATCAGTCAAAATTCGGTTTATGTTGAATTTTATATCGGAGGAAAATCACAACCACACTGCCCAAAAGTACAAAATTAAAATTTGTTTTACATTTTCACAAAAGATTCGTCATTGTATATGTACTATGAAACCCTGAATTATATAAAACAGAGATATTGAATGTCACTGAAAAAAGATCGAAAGCTTTAACCTAATAGTTATAATTGTTATACGAAGTGTGACAATTAAGTAATGAGACTGATTATATTACCACGATTGTGATAACCCTGCGACCTTGAAATCGCCTTTCCTTTCTCCCGGCATCCTTCCTCTCTTTATTGATATATTTGCCATATCTCTAACTTGTTTAGTTTGCCTTCTCTGCCTTGTTGAGTAAACGTGTGTTCCTAGTGCTCGTCACGAAAATGGGAAAACATAATAAATATCGATAAAATATTGGGCAAAATTGGACGAAACAGCTTCGGAAACGTACGCTAAAATTGTAAATATGCAGGATGATAGTGCCTCAGTGGTGCCCAGGTGTTTTGATCACATGAGGAGTTTAAGGAGGGGCGTGATAACGTGGAAAACGAGGAAGATGAAAACAGTGATGATTGTCTGTTTTAATACCTGTGAACTCGTTTACAAAGAATTTGTTCAATCGGGGAAAACCGTAAATCAAGCCTACTATTGCCAAGTACTCAAAAAATTGCGAAAACGAGTCAACAGGGTGCGCACAGACATCGCTGGTAACTGGATTCTTCATCAGACAACGCGTCGTGCCACACCGCCCTCAGCGTGTCCCAGTATTTCGTCTCTAAAGAGATCGTCGTGTTACAACAACAGCCTTATATTCATCCGATATATCACCCTGTGTCTTTTTTTTGTTCCCTAGAGTAAAATCGGTGGTGAAAGGAACCCATTTTGAGTCGATTAAGGACATCAGGCGGCCGTGACGAGGGTACTTGCGAACGTCTCAATGTCAGTCTAAGCCTTCCAGAAATGTTACGAAACATGGAAAACGCGCTGGAATCGTATAGCTGCCCAAGGGGATAACAAATTTGTAGAATAATTTTGAAATACACGGTTTTTATGGAATCAGTCTCATTACTTAACAGTCACACCTCGTATGCAGGTCATTTTTTTTTTGTAAGAACTCGGCATACGGAACTCTACGGAATATAAAATTGATGCAATCTTTTATGTACAAAGATTGGAAACAATGCTGTTATTAATAGGAATATTATACCCAAATTCTGAATATTCTCATATATAAGTAATGAATCAACATAAGTTAAGAGAGTGAAATTTATGAATCACTATTTTTTATGTTTTCGAATTTGCACTTATAAAACTCTTTGCCAAACTCTATCAATTGCTTGTTATTTGCCCATTAGCGTTTATCAATGATCATATTTGCTTATTTTCATCTGTAACACGTTCGAGATTAACTTTTCTAAAATCTCTTTTTCAGAACTTATTCTAACAGAGCGTTCTCATATACGAACCCTGGCTTTGCTGGATCGAGTGTTCAGGGCACCTTTGCAGAACAATGCAATTTTGCCACCGGAGCAATTTCAATTGTTGTTTCCTTCATCTTTACGCCGTTTGCAAGAGTGGCACGGTTTACTAGGACAACGACTCAAGCTTTGGCGAAAGCAAGTTGGACCAAAATCAACTGGAATTGGAGACTTACTAATTGGAATGGTAAGGGAAGCTCATGACTATAAAATTTACTACTTACTTGTGTGAAAATATAAATTCTGCAAAGGAAAGAATCTGATAAAATATAAATCATAATCAACATTGGAGTGCTCGTAATAATTAAATGGCTAATGATTTAATTTGTTTTATTGTAGTTTGATGGTAGCAGCGGTGATGAATTGAAGCAAGCTGCAGCTTCGTTTTGTGAACATCAGCAAATAGCATTAGAAGGTCTGAAAGAGAGGAGACGTAAAGAGCCAAGACTGCATCAATTGCTTAATGAAGCAGAAAGTCATCCAGCGTGCAGGCGATTACAGCTAAAGGATTTACTTCCTATGGCATGTTTTATGCGACTTACAAAGTACCCTCTGCTTTTTGAAAATATATTGAAATGTATAGAGGAAGACAACACCGAATTCCAGAATATAAAGAAAGCC
>NW_020538040.1:36642263-36658973 GCF_003426905.1 Ctenocephalides felis | reverse complement strand
TCTGAATTTGATGTTGACATATGTATTAACAAAGGCTAATAATCGGGCATCACATCAATAAAAAACATGAATTTCTTTCAAAAATTTATTTTAAATCCATACGTTTCGGCTATAATCCTAGCCTTCATTCAGTGGAAACTAAAAATAAAATTAAAAACTAAACAATTGAATTAGAGTGAAAAGAAAAATAAAATAGTAAATAGTACTTAAATTAGTTGATCTTAGTGTTAAATTGGAAAATTTTAATAATCCATGGTATTAGGATATGGTAATGCACTGCACTATGTATTATAAATATTAACTTGAAATTACACAAATTTTCACAAAATACTGATTTTAAAAATCATTGGAAAATATTGTGTAATTTCAAGTTAATGTTTATAATAATCATAGTGTAGTGCATTACCAGATCCTAATACCATGGATTATTAAAATTTTCCAATTTAACACTAAGATCAACTTAATTGTAAGTACCAATTACTATTTTATTTTTCTTTTCACTCCAATTCAATTGTTTTAGTTTTTAATTTTATTTTAGTTTCCACTGATGAAGGCTAGGATTATAGCCGAAACGTATGGATTTAAAATAATTTTTTTGAAAGAAATTCATGTTTTTTATGATGTTATGCTCGATATTAGACTTTGTTAATATATATATATTATTATATATATATATATATATATATGCACTCATATCTCAGTACTGTGTCACAGATGTATGTGCACTGACACTATGTCGATATATGATACAAATGTCGAATGCATATGCACATGTGTTATGCATAAATACGCACCACCACACACACAGATATATAATATATATATATATATATATATATGTGTGTGTGTGTGTATGTATGTATGTATATGATACATACATGTAACATATGTATATGTATAGTCCAATAAAAATAATATATTAAATTAAGAAGCGTGTAATATATATGAATACCATAAAGTGCTTTTATAATATTTCAATAAAGTTATGTATTGAGAAGGTGAATTTATTCAATGATTGGCTAAAGATAGATTTTTTCACTCAAAATTATTAGACCACTATATACATATATTTTTTAATAAACAATTTATACATTCATATATTCATATGAAAATTAGCCTTTCATACATTTTCTATGAAAAAAAACACATTTTTTAAAAACCAATCTAGTTTTGAAACTAAGGCCTATGAATACTATGACATTTTGTCTAGCCGTCATACAAAAACACATGAGGTGAGGAGAAACAAAAATTTAAAATAAAGGAAACTACGATAACAATTCAAAATAAAATTATCTCATTTTGTTATATTATTGTTTCCGTAATTTTAAATTTTAAGATGCTGAGGAGTGAATTATTATTTGTAAAAAAAAAACATGTAAATTATAGGATTTTATATATTTAGGTCGATCAGTAGAGCTTTATTTAATATAAAGATTATACATTGTAAAAACAATTACATTTTATAAATGTGTTATCAAACTAAGCATATAAATAGTATATAGGGATTAATTAATTGGTATTAACCAAATCGTACTTTATAATTTGATGACAAATTAATAAAAAAAATATTCAAGAATTTATTTTGTATGTATTTATATTATTGCAATATTTGTAGTTTTGTTACACCATATTTATTGAAGCTATTTGTGTTTAAATTTGTAAATTCTATTTCATAGAAGCGTAATTTTTATGCTTATAAGTTTATTTTTAAGATGGTTTTATTATTAGCATGCAGACTTGAAGGTACCTCTGTGTGTTTGCATGTGCCGCCTTATCATGAGGTAAGTAGATTCTTTAGTTAATAATAAAAGATAAGGTTATATACATATAATTGCATAATAATAATAAATGGTAGTCTGCTCGAAGGCAGGCCCATGGTATGAGAGCACTACAATCAATAATTCCCTTTCCCACCCTTATCTATTATTACCATTACCATTACTTTTTTATTCACTCTTGTGCATTTTTCTTACCTTCTGTAACTTCTACTTTTATGCTTTCTGGTCCTATGCTTTGGGTAACGTAGTGTAATATAATGTAACTCTGTATTTTCTTTTCTAGCGTAAGTCAACAATCATCTGCATTCTTCTTCTTCCCAATCCTATTTTATTTTTATTTTCGATGACGTCATGTAGAAGGTACTTTTTTGCAGTATGGGTTTCTAGTGTCCTTATCTATTAATGATCGTGCTCAGTAGAGTTCTTTCTTTGTTGACTCTTCTTTGTTAGAGTATTTTTTTCATTTTTTAGCTTACCTGTCCACTTTATTTTTCCCCATTCGTCTCCAGCACCACATTTCAAAACTCTCCCAATAGTTTTTGTCAGCTCTGGGGACGTCTGTTAATCACTTGATCGATGTTTAGGGATTTTTGGACCACCTAACATCACGTGTTTTTTTAGTACCTATGAAAACGTTATAAATTTTTGGAAATTTTTCCAAAAATTTGATCTTTTTTAAATTCAGGTAAAAAAATAAATACACGCGTGATGCATTACTAGAACTACCCTCCTTACACGTGATATTTCGTGATTTTTTTTTTTTATCAAACCCCTCCCCTCTTTTAGCCGCACGTGATCAATGGACTCGCTCTTTTTTAGTCTTTAGACATAACACTTTTACATAACACTTTTTACATACACGCACACACACACACACACACACAAACACATATATATTAATATATATATATATATAGGGCCGGATTTAGAAATTTGGCGCCCCGGGGAACTGACAAAAATGCCGCCCCATCCCTGAAATTTTGCGAACTTTTGAACTTTTTTGAAGCAATCGCGCTGCTTCACCTGCGTATGGACAAAATACAGAAGCGCGTAAGCGCCGCGTCGCAGTCTAAAGGATAAACAATGTTGCAGAACGCATATAAATGTAAACGAAATTTATACTTATTATTATAATATCTTTAAAATGTCTGATAATTTAACGTCTTATGATCACTTTTGTCCGCCAAATATTTCTTTTTCAATTTTTTTTATTGGATCATCGAAACCGCTAAACCTGCCCTCCACAAATTTAAGCAATTATTTCTTCTGTAAATTTTTTTGAATGATATTGGACGCTTTTTTTCTCAAAAACTGAATTATCATTTTTGGCATTTTGGCCCGTATCTTCAAAACAGTTGGACCTGCCTTGGCCAATTACTAATCAGCACTTGAATTGAATCATTTAAATCGGTTTATCCGTGTTCTTAAAATCGACTTGAGTAATTAAAAAATATTAGATTTGTATTGAAGGGGAGACGTGCTGATTAGCTTTTAGCACAGGCAATTACGAAAAATGGTAATTTTCGTAATTATTGATATTTCTTTTCTGACACAGCTACGCAGCGCGATTGCTTTGCAAAAATTCCTGGATATATGATTTATGCGAGAGTTAAATTAAATACACAAAACGTATATTATGTGATACGTTATGATAAAACCGTATAGAATTTATGCAACCGTTTATAATTTCCTGATTTCGCTACTAAAGTGATAATGATAATGTAATATATCTGAATCGATGTTTTAATGGAAATCTCTCTCACAGATTTGGATCGCCTCGACCACGACTTTTGTTTGGTTCCCGGTCCATATGCGCAACAATTCTCGTGTCGCATTCGAATAAGATACGCCTACGGGCGTCTCCGCTAAAGACGGCGGCTCGGCCAACGCTCGAATTCCTCTTGATCCTGCGGACTACTTGCGCTTGCGATGCGTCACCGGGCGTCGGAGAGGTGAACGGGTCCAATGCAGAGCGCGTGATGTCATTACCAGACGCAAATAAGAAATGCACTACCATATTAGGCATTCAATCTGAAAGTGACTCTGCTCAAAACGGCAAGTTTTATTCATATATATATAAATATATACATCCGCGCGCACCCCCGCAATAAAAGTGACACGATTCAAAATTTCTCAGATGTGACTTTAAGTGCGCATTATATTCCAATTAGATTAATCTAGAACTCTGAAAATTATCATAAGCTAACTTTCCGTAGGGTAAGTTATTGTAATCGTCCAAAAATTGAAAATGATAATTTTTGAATATCTTTACGTTTCAGTGATTTATGGATATTTTGGCATACCTTACAAAAAATAGATGTACGTGTGTGTATGTATGTGTGGATACAATTTTTCGTTGACGATTTCGGGCGTACGAATAAAACCGATATAAATGGTTCAAAAAGCAATCGATTCCTATTGATAGGGAGACGTGCTGATTAGTTTTTGGGAAACGTCGATTCAACCGTTTTGGAAAATTAAATAGTTTTTGAGGGAACAAAGCATCCAATTTGAATGCTTAAAAAAACATTCTATTCGCGATGATGCGGAGAAGTTATTTTGTTTACATTTATATCTTGATAGTTAATCTGAAGACGGAAAACCATCTAAAATGAACAAATTGTAGCAGAAGGCTTTTCTATATTTACTAGTAATGCCGTAGTTTCCAACCTGCAGGTCGCGTTTACTCAGGAGGGTGAGAGGCTTTTACAGGGGGAGGAATGATACTAGTTTCGAATATAAACAAAAAAAAAAAATGAAACGACGTAAAAAATGAACGAGAAAATAATTATATTTTATTCATTTGGACAGAAGGCTTACGTGGAAAAATCATATAATGAAAAAACGTTTCCAGCTTGAAGAGAATTTTAAAAAACTTTACTGGCTGTTGGGTACGAAGTCCAAACTATCCACCTACAATAAGCTTCTTCTATACAAAGTCGTCTTAAAACCAATCTGGACTTACGGCATTTCACTCTGGGGTAGTGTCAGTCGATCTAATATAAACATCTTACAGAGAGCTCAAAACAAGATCCTTAAAAAAATACTGGAGGCTCCCAGGTATGTACCTAATTGGCTCGTTCATCAGGACTGCAATATACAAACAATAGCGGAAGAAATTAGCAGATTTGCTGCGAAATATAAGTCAAGATTAGAGAACCATCCAAATGAACTGGCAAAGGACCTACTTTCTGCGAACACTGTCAAGAGACTAAGAAGATTAGATCCACTAGACTTAGCATAGTTATATATTTAGTATAGTGCTTGTAATTATTCTCACATATTTATATTTATTATCTGCTTGCAGCTATTGTCACATATTTGTATTTATTATACTAACTTGAAATATTACCAATGGGTAGTATTTTAAAAACTTATTTAATAACTAATCACAACAATTACTGAATGCCTTCTCAGGCAGTTGTAATTTAGATGGTAATAAAAAAAAAAAACTAGTGGGGTGGGTGGCATCGTGCCTTAAGGCAAATTGCTGGAACTTCCCGTACCGTAACCAAATGTTCGAGGAATACTGAATGTTTTCAAATAGATTATTATAAATATTGTAACATTGTCTAATATTTATAAGAATTATATAAACTGAATTGCAAAGTTGAAATTATTTGTTTAAAGTATATTAGAACTATAGTCAGAATTAAAAATAAAATCTGAATTATTTTCGATTTACAAAAAATTTAAAAAAAAAAAAAAAAAAAAAACGGAACAAAAATTTTTTTTTCAAAATTAATTATTTTGTTAAGACAAGCAGAAAGTTCTTTGAATCATTCAAATCGGACGCTTAGTTCTCTCAAAAACTGCCATTTTTCACATATTTAGCTCCGTATCTTCGAAATGGCTGGGCCTGCCTTTGCCAAAAACTAATAAACACTTCTCCCAATCATTACTAATTGAATGTTTTTTAGATCATTCAAATCGGATACTCCGTTCTCTCAAAAAGTCGATTTTTATTTTCTGCACTCTTTGCTCCGTATCCTCGAAACGGCTGGACCTGCCTTTTCCAAAAACTAACCAGCTCTTTTTCCTATCGATAGGAATCGAATGCTTTTTGAACCATTCAAATCGGTTGATCCGTTCGCCCGGAAACGTGACTGGAAATTTGTATCCATACATACATACACACACACACACACATCCATTTTTTCTGAGGTATGCCAAAATGTTCAGAAACCTTCAAAACGTCGAGAAATGTAAAAATTTTCAATTCCGATTTTCGGCCCATTACAATAACTTACCCTACGGGAAGTTGAAAAAAAAAAATTTATTCATATTGTTACATAATAATGCATATTAATTTGAAGTCTGATAATATCAGTTGTGTATTTAATTTATGAAATAAAATTGTTGAAAAAATTAAGAGAGACGCGACATTTTTTTTTATTATGACGGAGGGTTATATATATACATATATATACATAATATATATATATATATATATATATATCCAGTAAATCACAAAAGTTAAATTTTCGTAGCACTTGCGTAGAAAAACAGCTCCTCAGTCAACGTCCAGAAATATTGAGGATAATAAAGACGCTATATTCAATTACAGTTATTTAATTTTGCGGTTTGAATTAATTTTATTTCTGCATATAATCTTATAGTATTTGTGTAGTTTATAAAAAAAACAAGCCCACGTTATCATACGAGTACGTAAATGTACATCTGTCGCCATACTCTCGCAATATGACCAATTTGTTGGAAAACCAATGGGTCACGTATGATGATTGACTGACGAATTGATTATTATTGTTATTTGACATATACTATTCAAGCAATTTTAACCTTGGTTTTTATAACAGTTGTCAATGTGTCATACTTCAATTTCAGCAAGTCTTCCTTGTAGAGCATTAGAACTTACAACTGAACGAATTTTCATGCGGTATTGTAATAACATTTTGTATAGTAATAACAAAATGCATATTACTTTTATTATCCATACATATCATTATAAAATTCATATTAGTACATGAGTTGCATCAACTGCTTTATTTTGTAATCTCTAATCGTTAATTGCATTTATTTTTGGAATATTGTACTTATTGCATTTGTTCAATTTAATAAGACATAGATATTATTCATTTAATTCTTTATTTTGTGATTATTTATAAAAACCTTTTCTGGATTTGATTAATGATTATTAATAAATAATATTTGTGTAGAACTTTTGTAAAATACATCTTACATTTTTGCTGCAAATTTACGGTAATTTTTGCAACCACGCGTTGCTGTGACAAGTTTCTTTTTTTTACGAACAAATATGGAAACAAGTTGCTTTTATACATTGTGCGTGGGTTTTATGTTTCTTTTTTTTAAAAAAAATATTCTTTCTTCCGAGGAAGAGTCAAACTGAGGCTCAGGATGTATGGACATCCATTAAATTCCTTTAGAAAGATAATTTAGTTTTTATTTCTAATATTTATATGTATGCTTTTGAAAAAGCTATTTTATTATTAACAAAGTATTTCATTATAATTTAAATTATTTTACCGAGTATTAAAATTTCTGCATGAATTTATTACTTATAATTATTATTAATGAAATATTTTATTTTTATATATAAATAAATGATATTCATTAAGCTTATTTGATTAATAATAAATATATATATATATATATATATATATATATATATATATATTAGGGTAGTCCTTAATATGAATATTTTCGAATTTTATGCTCGCAGGGGCTCAAATGCTTCCAAATTCTTAAAAAAAATCACTGAAAGTTTTAGCTCCTAATATTAACTTTGGGATAGTTCGCACTTCAAACAATGAAGTATCTTGGTTCTTCTTCCTAAATAAATACTTATTTTATAAAATATATTAAATTTTTGTTATATTTTTTTTATTTATGATTAGAATAAGCAAATACATTGTTATTCTGAAAATTTTTATTCACTTGTCGCTAAGTTACAAAATTCTAAACGACAAGTGCGGACTATCTTAAAGTTAATATTAGAAGCTAAAACTTTTAAAGAATTTTTTTTTAGAATTGGGAAGCATTTGAGCATCCATATTAAAGAGTCTTTAATTTAATAAAGACCACCCTAATGTAAATCATATATTAGTTTTTTTATTTACGTTTTATATTTCGGGTTGGAGTCTTGGAGTTTTTACCCTTCTCTAAGAAATTTCTAAAAACACTGCATTTTAAAACAAAGAAAGTATTTTTTTTAATAAAAACTAAAACTTCGTCTAAATTAATGAATCCTAAAGTATATTATTTTTATTCTTATATGATTGTTTTTTAGTTGTGTGCACCTTCGATCAATGGCCTTGTGTGTAGGTCGCACCGGTAATTTGTTTCCAAAGTTTGTTTTCGGCACGTTATTTTTTTGTTTCGTTTTTTACATGTAATCAAATAAGATTCGTATCGCACTTTATATTCAAACGTAAATGTATTGTGTATTGTTTTATAAAATTTGTTTGAACAATTTATTAAAAAAACTAGTGGGGTGTATGGCATCGTGCCTTAAGGCAAATTGCTGGAACTTCCTGTACCGTAACGAAATGTTCGAGGAATACTGAATGTTTTCAAATAGATTATTATAAATATTGTAACATTGTCTAATATTTATAAGAATTATATAAACTAAATCGCAAATTTAAAATTATTTGTTTAAGTTATATTAGAAATTTAGTCAGAATAAAAATAAAATTTGAATTATTTTCGATATACAAAAAAAATACATTTTTTTTTCCAAAATCTATTGTTTTGTTAAAACAAGCAGAAAGTTCTTTGAATCATTTAAATCGGACGCTTAGTTCTCTCAAAAACTGCCATTTTTTACATATTTAGCTCTGTATCTTCAAAATGGCTGGGCCTGCCTTTGCCAAAAACTAATAAACACTTCTCCCAATCATTACTAATTGAATGTTTTTTAGATCATTCAAATCGGATACTCCGTTCTCTCAAAAAGTCGATTTCTATATTCTGCACTCTTCGCTCCGTATCTCCGAAACGGCTGGACCTGCCTTTGCCAAAAACTAATCAGCTCTTTTCCCTATCAATAGGAATCGAATGTTTTTTGAACCATTTAAATCGGTTGATCAGTGCGCCCGAAAACGTGACTGGAAATTTGTATCCATGCATACATACACACACACATCAATTTTTTTTGAGGTATGCCAAAACGTTCAGAAACCTTCAAAACGTCGAGAAATGTAAAAATTTTGAATTTCGATTTTCGGCCCATTACAATAACTTACCCTACGGGAAGTTAATTAATGGTGTACACTGTACAGCATCGTGCCTTGAGGCAAATTGTTGGAACTTCCCGTACCGTAACGAAATGTTCGAGGAATATTAAATGTTTTCAAATAGATTATTATAAATATTGTAACATTGTCTAATATTTATAAGAATTATATAAACTGAATTGCAAAGTTGAAATTATTTGTTTAAAGTATATTAGAACTTTACGCAGAAATAAAATTAAATTTGAATTATTATCAATATACAACAAAAAAAAAATTGAAAAAAAAATTGAAACAATTTTTTTTCCAAAAGTAATTGTTTTGTTGAAACAAGCAGAAAGTCTTTGAATGATTCAAATAGGACGCTTAGTTCTCTCAAAAACTGCTATTTATTGCACATTTAGCTCTGTATTTTCGAATGGCTCTCCCATCATTACAAATTGAATGTTTTTTAGATTATTCAAATCAAACACTTCGTTCTCTCAAAACCTCGATTTGTACTTTCTGCACTCTTTGCTCCATATCTCCGTAACGTAACGGCTGGGCCTGCCTTTGCCAAAAACTAATCAGCACATCTCCCTATCAATAGGAATTGAATGTTTTTTGAACTATTCAATCGTTGATCCGTGCGCACGAAAACGTGAACGAAAAATGCGGACACACATCCATTTCTTCTGAGGTATGCCAAAATGTTCAGAAACCTTCTCAAAACGGGAAGAAATGCAAAAATTTTCATTTTCGATTTTCCCATTACTATAACTTACTCTATGGGAAGTTAATCATGAGAATCGTGTATTGTTTGCGGAATTCTTATAAGAATTTCTTCTAAAATAATTTTCTAAATTATCTTTCCAAATTTATTATACCTATTTTTTGTTATAGTTGTTTTAATAATTTTTAATTTTGATGAATATTCCAATTTTCAAAAACTATTAAAATTTTCACAATTACTTGAATATTAAAAATTATAAAAAGCACTAAAATTTCTTAAATTACCAATCAAGTTTATCAAAAAAAATCAAAAATTCCAAAAAAACAAAAAAATAAATTTTGCATGATTTCAAATAATTGCAAAAAATAAACTTTTATATGTACATGTGGCCCAATAATTGAAGAATTTTGAATTCTTGGCGAGTTTCAAATTTGAATTTATAAAAGGTTAGAAACCACTGATGCAGGCATATTGTTAAAATCCTGTAAAAACTGTTAATTGGGTTGTTTCTATATTTGTATTCTATATATTATTGTATTCTATACAATATCGTTTTAACCATCTTTACTTTGCACCTATTGTTGTTTGAGAACCAAATTAAGTAAAAAACCAACGCTTACTTTTTAAATTTCTCAATGAAATTTGAAAGTAATGAACGCATAGCCTAAATGTGTGATTTTAAAGTGAATCTCCTAAGCCTCTAAAGAGAATCTCATTAGCTTTTATGTGAATCTTTTAATAAGGATTTTGAAGATATATATTAAATGGAATTGAAATTATATTTATCGGTAAATTCATGAAAAATATATGCATGCTTTTTAAAATCTTACTTAATTTAATTATATATAGTCCTTGTCTCACTTCTGAAGGACATTTTTGTACGTTTTCCTCTAACTCCAAAACGGCTGGAATGCTTTTACCGAAAACGTGCACATTGACTGTTTTTCTGAATAACTGAAATTGACTCATCCGTTTTCAATACGTGATATATATAGATATCTCATTGATTAAATCTAAAAATACTTACAAGATCTTGAAATGTAAAGTTATCAGTTGAGAATCGTGCTGATTGTTTTTCGTTATCGTAATTAATTACAAACATTTTTTTGACGATTGTGATATAACTTCATATAATTATGATTCATGGAACATCCTAAAATATTAGATGCATACGAAAAGTGGTTTAGTTATAAACACTCATCAGAGTTTGAAATATTGGGCCGTAAAAAAAAATTAAAAATTTTATTGTCACAATTTCAAAAGTGTCTAAATCTCAATTATTAACTTCTCGTAGGGTAAGGTGTGGCGACCATTAATCACGTAAGGTTTTTAGGGGAGGTGAATTTTAAAAAAATCCAAACATTTCAAAAATGGTCCATTTTTTCTTGTAACTAAAAATACACAAGAAGTTTGGTGAGTGAGGAGGGGGGTATTTTTGAATATCACCAAGGTGGAGGGGGGGTCCAAAATTCTTAAAAAATCGATCACGTGATTAATGGACGCCCCCTAAGTTATAGTAATCGAAAATGATTTTTTATATATCTTTACGTTTGAGAGGTTTCTGAACATTTTGGCATACCTTAGAAAAAATCGATGTATGTGTGTGTATGTGTGCTTGTGTGTGTGCGGATACAAATTTTCGTCGACAATTTTGCGAACACGGATCAAACGATTTAAATAATTCAAAAACATTCGATTCCTACTGACCAGGAGAAGTTCTGAATAGTTTTTGGCAAAGGCAGGTGTGCCGTTTTGGAGATACCGGGCCAAAAGTGCCAAAAATGGTATTTCAGTTTTTGAGATAACAGAGAGTCCGATTTAAATAATTCAAACATTTTACTTGTATAGACGAAATGAACAACTGGTAAACTTTTTGTAAAGACAGGTCTAGCGTCTCCGGAGTTCCAATAAAAAAAGTAAAAAACAATGCCATTTGGCGGTCAAAAATGAACCTTAGACATATGTATGTACATCGTATTATCAGATATTTTATAAAGATTATAAAAACAAGTACAAATTTTGTGTTCATTTATATGGGTTCCGTACCAATATTTACAGGTTAGGCGACTTCGCGGCGCTCACGCGCTTTGATATGTTCAAAATTTAAAAAATCGAAATACTAAAGAAAACAAATTTTTCAAAAAAGTCAAATATTTTCAAAAATTTCAAAATTTCTAAAAAATCTAATTTTTCCATAGTTGTGTAAAGTTTTTTTTTAATAATTTAATTTTCGGTACGAGAAGTTCCAGCAATTTACCTTAAGGCACGATGCCTTAGTTATTGATTAAATCGATTATTTACTCATTTGGAAGTTTGCAGATTACCTTAAGGCAAAATGCAACTTACATCTAGTTACTTATATTCTTTTATTATCCACTACTTATATCTTCTTATTGTTTCTTCATATCAGCCATATATTTCATCTCAATTAATTTTGTAGTTTATTAACTTTTTGATGCGCACTACTTTTTCAGATTGAGAGAATTGAGTCAGCTTTCACGCATATTTATAAGATTCCATATTCGGCCTTCTCTTTGCACATCCTCAATTTATTTCAAATTTTATATAATTGTACAATTATCATATAAAGATCGGTCAAGCTTAGGGGCAAAGATTATTAATTACCAATTATGTAATATAAATTTAATATTTGTATGTACACAATACAAAATTCACAAATAAAATACGTGCATGTATATTTCTATATATAGGG
This sequence comes from Ctenocephalides felis, assembly GCF_003426905.1. Taxonomy (NCBI): domain Eukaryota; kingdom Metazoa; phylum Arthropoda; class Insecta; order Siphonaptera; family Pulicidae; genus Ctenocephalides; species Ctenocephalides felis. The sequence goes on along the minus strand of NW_020538040.1, from coordinate 36,646,556 downwards.
AAGCTAGGGGCTTATCGTAATAGGTGTAAGCGTGTAAGTAATAACCTTTTTCAATAGGATCTTAAACAATATTAAAATATTTCTTGGTTTCGATTGTACATGTAAACCATCCTGCACAATGCTGTTATAGATACTGTCACGCAGGCCGACGCAGTATACTAAAGTGTGAAGCCGCGTCATTTTTGACATGCAATATAAAATTGTAATATCATTAAATTTCGATTTTCGATATTGTCATCAATTAATTGGAAATTTTATATCTTGTTTTGTTTCAAATTTATAAAGTTTTGATAATGTGAACAATTTTTATGATTGCTAACTTGTTTAAATAGTTATCTGGATCAATGCAAAAAAAATCACACATGAGGTTAGTTGTAACAAAACCTTGAGGCTGGTCATAACTTGCAAAAAATATATTCACATTTAAGTGAAAAGATTGGGTGGAATGTATAGTTTGTAAGATATGGTCACATGCAAATAGTGGTACAGGAGGCACTATATATTTTATTTGTATTAATTAACTTCCCGTAGGGTAAGTTATAGTAATCGCAAAAAAATCGAAAATGAAAATTTTTATATATCTTTACGTTTCAAAGGTTTCTGAATATTTTGACATACCTTAGAAAAAATGAACGTAGGTGTGTGTGTGCGTATGTGTGTGTGTGCGTGTGCAGATACAAATTTTCGTCGACGATTTCGGGAACACCGATCAACCGATTTGAATAATTCAAAAAACATTCGATTCGTATTGATAAAGAGACGTGCTGATTAGTTTTTGGCGAAAGCAGGTCTAGCCGTTCCGAAGATACGGGGCAAAAAGTGCCAAAAACGGTAACTCAGTTTTTAAGAGAACGGAGCGTCCGATTTTAATAATTTAAAAAAGATTTTACTTGTATTGACAAGATGAAGAACTGTTTAAATTTTTGGAAAAGCAGGTCCAGCGGTTATGGACTCTCAATAAAAATGAGTTAAAAAAATGTCATTTTGTGGTCAAAAAAGTTTATTGGACATATGTACATCAAATTATCAGATATTTTATAGAAATTTTAATAATGCATACACATTTTGTGTACATTTTTTTGGGTTCCTTACCAAGATTTTTAATTACGGTACGGAAAGTTCCAGCAATTTGTCTTAAGGCACGATGCCATGCACCCCACTAGTTGTAGTTTACATTGATTTATGAAAGGAATTACTCAGCAACATGTCAATTTTCTTGAAAATAAGCAAAGATTAATTTTTTTTTACGTTGCTACTTATCCCGGCAGATGTTACAACTAGCCTTGGAAATGGGTTAATTCGTAAAACCGAACTTTCTCTAGAATATGATTAATTGTAAAATTATTTTGTAAAATAATATTTGTATTTTGTAGAAATGTAATCAGCGAAAAAAACTGTTACAACAAGCCCCTAGCTCCCCTATCTATGTGTGTGCGTATATATATACATATACATACATATATATTGAGTATATGATTAGTTTCATCAAGGCCACGCTTCAATTAAATATGAAAGACTTTTGGGGACATTGTAATGTGTACACGCCTGGTCGCCTGGACATAGCAAAGCAAACGTTACAGCGTGTCATTATCAGTGGATATTTCTCGTTCATAGTTCCTAAAATGAATGATCTAAATTAAATAGATTGTTATATCGTGTGTATATGGTTGATTCAGTGTATATTAGATAATAATAATTGGCTTTATCGCCGAAACGGATTTGAGCCGCTAGTGCCTTAGACTGGCGAAGGTGACCGTTGCGCGTGAGAACGCCGGCCGTCGTTTGATCCATGATCAGCAGTCGGCGTTGGAAAGCTGGTGGGGCGAACAACTGTTGTGCGAATAAGTGGGAGCTGGGGGGACAGGCCGTCAGTGGGCCACACTTGTTCGCTTCGATTTGATTATCGGAGGCATCGCGATCACTTCAACTTTACTTCTTAATTCGTCACTAGTCGGTTTGTACGTGTTGCTATTGTTAATGCTGACGTAATCGTGTTATTGAATGTGCTATTTTTTACCTTTGTATTATTATTTATGTGATAGAAAATTATTTTGTTTTGTTTATTTCGATAGATAGTGTCAGTGTTTGTATTTCAAATTAATGTGATCTGTGCAAAATGACGAGTAAAGAAAAGATATCGACGATGGATAATATTACAACTCCGATTGTTGTTTTGGAAAATATTGAGGAAATTCAAATAGAATAATACAATTTATTCTTCGACAGAATTAGCCAGTAGTTCTGTATCTAACGAAACGAAGTATGTCGTTGAGAATTCTGCAGAAGTCAAAATACAACGTACTGAGAGTGGGAGCACAGGTGTCGTCATAACGGACGTTAGCGATCTCCGCTTGAGTTCTGCTTCTTTAGACGAGCCGATTATTCATTCAAATTTCATCATTACAGAACCAAGAAATGACGTAGAATCTTTCTCGAAAGAAGCTTTTGAAGCCATGGTGTAATTAAATTGACGCAAACTAGTGATGGGAAAGCGTTAAATAGCAATTCTAGTTTTTATGAAAAGGTGCTTTCAACTAGCAGTTCAACTTCCGCCCAACAACTGATCTTTCAAGTTCGTCAAAAAATATTGACGAAACATCAAATAAAACCTTTTATTTACAAATGCGTGATGATAAAAATTCAAAGGCTGGACTAAAAATGGGTACAAATTATAAGAAAGATACATTAGATTTTATTGCTCACGAATGCAAAGATTCTGAAGAACGTGTTCCAAAAAGATTGAGTGATATTACATCGCCCATCGGCATTGAAACTACTTCCACTTCAACAAAATTAGACGGTAAGCGACTTAACCTGAGTGATGTAAAAACAGACAAGAATTTATCTTCAATTCGGACTGAAAGGACCTACATAACAAACAAAATACTGCGGACAATGTTATTTCTACAAGTGGAAAAAATGTCAGAAAAATTAAAGATTCAAGTAAAAAAGATGATAAATTTAAATTATTGATAAATCAACAAGGACTGAAGATGACAACTCAGAATTGACCAATCAAGACCGTGCTATATTTCTATCAAAAAATGAAAATCTCCCATCAGACCTAGTCCAAACAATGTTCACTGATTCTAAAACTAAAAAAATGTATGCAATAGTAAAAGGAGAATTGCAGCACGTAAATGATGAAATATTTCAATCAGATGAACCGCATGCGTGGACAGAAACAACGTATACAACGTTGGATGCTCTGGGTAATATTGTCTCTGAAAGCTTTGAAAAAAGGAGAATACTACGTTCGATTCAAAAACTCTGACAAACGTACGACAGGAGACAAATCAAATTGCAGATAAGCTAAAAACTTTCAAACCGAGTGCTATATTAGATAAGTCGAAAAATAGGATATTGTTAGAATCTAAAATCACAAATACAATTGGCGATGAAGATATAGTAGGGTTTACAGAAACTACATATATTACCACCGATGCCGCTGGTAATATATTAATGAAATAGTTGAACGCGTTGCTAATAGCAGCGCGCAACCCATGAATGAAACTATGACGAGCACATCGACACCTAGCAAGCAGAAAGATCGACGTTCAGAAAGTATGTATGCCATTAAAGACTCATCTGGTGGCAATATTTTGTATACTAAAGATAGAACCGATGTAAGGGCTACAATTGACCAGTCTGAAGATAGTTCAATTGGTACTTTATCCACTCAAGTTACTGAACGACAAGATTACGAAATTAGCACCAAATCTGAAGAAACATTCAATAAATCAACATACCTTAGTGATATTTCAGAAAAACAATATTCTGCAGATAAAATATAAAGCACCGCGAACTCACAAAAACGATAGACAATCAAAAAGATATCGAAAATATAAAAAATCCAAAAACTAAAGTTGTTATGATTGATGACCCAATAAGACCAGGAAAAATGATACGTAAGGTTGTACAATTGAAGCAAAAAGATGATTTAATTCATAATAAAACTGTGAAGGTGCATCAAGAAAACACCACGGATAAAAGATTGAAATTAAGAATGAAATAACAGAACAAGTGAATACATCATTAATAAAATCTTGTGATAGTAGTAATACAGTAACCGACAATGAAGAATCTGTTCGCATATATAGCGGCGTAGGTAATAAGTTTCATGATATTCTTCCTCAAAAATAGAGTAATATTGAAAAAGATAATTATAAGGATGGTATCAAAAGCATGCACACAACATATAAAGACGATAGTCATTCTGAAATAATAGCTAGCACGCAGACTCAGTGCATATCATAAGATTTCGAAAAAAACGACTTTTGACACGACCGATTC
>NW_020538040.1:36639893-36641263 GCF_003426905.1 Ctenocephalides felis | reverse complement strand
AATGTAGAGCCAGTTCATCAACCTTCTCTTGAGGAGAGAACATGTTGCACATCTAAGCAAATTATTCCATCAGTACCAGCCAATAAATTATCAGAACTAGTTAATGCAGTGATTCCTACATTATCTTATTTATTGGTATATATATATATATAAAAATAAATTTAATCATAAAGCTGCTATATTAAATAAATAAATAAATAATTAATATATTTCTGTAATTCAAATGTTCTTTCAGGAACTATTTAAAGGCCATGATAAGGATCGAGATGCTTTACGAAAAGAATTACAAAGGCAAAGGGAATTCATTCATCATATGCTAAGTCAAAACAGGTATTATTTATGTTTATTATGTATCAAAAACGCATGGAACATGTATTAAGCCATAAAGTGTAATTTGATGTTTTCATGCTAGAGGATTATTATATGGAGATTAGTATTAGATTTTTATTTTTGAAATATTTTTTCTTGAATGATATATTTGATTGCGAATTAATTTTAAAAATGATCAAATATTAGGTTGAAGTTTCTATACCATGCTTTCCATTTATTCAATCTTCATTCTACAAATGTATCCGAATGTGATCAACATATTGTTTAGTTATTTCTAAATTTTAGCTGTTTTGACACAAATCTTTATTTTTGTACTTAAATTATATTTTTTGAAGTAATATGAAATATATTTAGATTAATGTTAAAAAATGTTTTATTGTAATATATCTTTTACTTTTTAGCAGCCAGGAACAACTTAATCAAGAAAAGGAAATTGATAAATCTGAGCAATAGGTGAGGTAAACCATCAGCCACACATACACATGCATATATATATATATATATATATATATATATGTGAGTGTATTATTTATATATATATATATATATATATATATATATATAAAATCAGGTTGAGAGATGCATCTTATCTTCAAATTTTTTGTCTTCCAGATACTGTAACATATTTTAAAGTATATTTATTTATAACTTAAATATTATATATTATACATTTCTGACTAAGCATAATTGATATAAAGTTTATTGTTTCACTTGTTTCATATTTTATGATTTGTTACAATATTTTAATGTGTACATTTTAAAACAATTACTTTTATTATGTGATTGACATATGAATTGTTTTTCTTGAGATATATATGCCTGCACGCTGATTTACTTCATTTACTTATGCGGAAGAACAATATTTACATTCAAGATTTTTTTTAACATATTTTCAATAATTATATGAAACTTAAAAAGTCATGTGCCTCAACAAAAGAAACTACTAAGTGCATATATAAGTTTTCAGGTGCCTACTCATAATTAATGAAAAGTACAGAGTAATTATGTTGGGGAACTTTTTATATCTATCCTATATATTT